>NC_141548.1:43920000-44162500 GCF_021556685.1 Rattus norvegicus
ACACAGACACACACACACACAGACACACAGACACACAGACACAGACACAGACACACACACACACACACACACACACACACACACACACACACACACACACACCCCTTCCTGGGAGTGACTGGAGCAATCACAGCAGATATCAGGGTTAGGGAGCCCGAGATGAACACAGGAGGAGCTGGAGACCAGGGCATGCTGAGATGTCTCACTCCAGCCTGCTATTTGGGTAAAAACCTCCTTTCAGCCAGTGAAATGTTCCAATTTTTTTCTGGGAAGAGATTAAATTGAGTAAAACAACATATACGGCCATCTTTAAGCTACAATCACGCTGGTGGCTATTTCCCCATTGGTTTGTTTTCAACAGCATTGGAGTATGCTTATACGGTAACTTTTCGGAGAATTGGAATCTTTAAGAACCAAAGTCTTACTTTCAGTTTAAATGAAACAGGAGAAAGAGGGAAGGTGTGTGTGTGTGTGTGTGTGTGTGTGTGTGTGTGTGTGTGTGTGTGTAGCAGTAATATACTCACTTTATAAGTGTTTTATGAGGGATCAGGAGAGGTAGCTCAGTGGGTAAAAGAACTTGCTTTACAAACACAAGGACATGAGGATGTGAGTCTAAATCTCCAGCACCCATGTGAAAAGCCAGGCACGGTTACAAGTGCCTGCAACCTGCTGCACTAGGGGGCAAAGAGAGGCAGATCCTGAGAGAACTCCCCAACCAGACTAGCCCAAAAAGCAGAGTTCAGGGAGACACCTGTCTCAAGGTAACATGATAGAGAGCGATAGAGAAAGAAGGCTGATGGCATGTGAAGCGCCCTCCGGCTCTGTTCTTTAAAACCTCACCATATGAGGACTGGGTGCGCTGGTATGCAGAGGCTGTTGTCTATGTTCCTCTCACCTGCCGCTGAGACAGGGGCACTAACTTCAGCTTCCCAGCTCGGTTGTGGGTGACCACGAGGTCCACTTCACTTGCTAGGGTCCAGGCCATCCAAAAGCTCCCAACAGACCCTTGATAATAGTGACTATAGATGCTGTAGTGGCGACCATGCCACGCCGTGGGAGCTGCACAGCACACAGCACTTCTGGATGTGGGTCTGGCCACCAGTTCCAGGTGTAGCTTTGTAGTTGAAGAAACCAAGGTTGAGGAGGTGGCGTGATTTGCCACTCAGTCTTGGACAGAATTGTGTCCTGTCTTCCCCCACCCCCTGTAGCCTGTGGTAACCTTGAATTTATAATCCTGCTTCAGCCTCCTAAGTGCTGGGATTAGAGGCATGTGCCTCACTGCCCACTTAAAGGCCGCATTTTCTGAATTTTGCCCAGGGTGAACTCTCTCTTGCTGCTTCATGGTGTGACTCTATGAACCCTCGCCTCTTTATTCCCCCACCCAGAGTCAGCCCTGAGCTCCTCCCACAAGATACTCTGTCTCTGAATTACTTGTACCTTGTTAGAGACTGTTCCTGGGAGCTCAGTAGCTTAGTGGGTTTCTTTCCCTATTACATACTGTTGTCTAGACGTTTCACAGAGAAGCCCATAGCAGTTCTTGAGGGACTCTGAGTCCAGCCTAGTAAATCCCAGTGCACCTGACTGCTTACCTCACTCTCTCAGGGTGGAAGAGAGCCATATTCCACACCAGCACACCAGCCCAGTCATGGCCAATGAACACTGCTTGAGGGATTCCCTAGAGAAACAAGAAGGGACACGATGAAGATGGATTTCTGGGACGGGGAGTGAAGAGCCAAAGGCTCTCCTTGACAAACTCAGTGACACCAACAGGAACCCCCAGGAGCCTCTCAAAGGCATGCACCATTCTTAACTGCATCTCTCACATATCACCCTTCCCCTCCTCGGTCTATGCACATGACTAGGCTTTGAATTAATGTCCTTAGAAGACAAGACCACTAACCACAAGTTTCTTCTCTCTTTCTGTCTCCCTTCTCTCAAATCGATTTTTGTTTCACTCCGCTTTGTCTCTTTAAAATGATAACTTTCTTCTTCACACTCCAAGGTCATTGACTGACTAAAATTCTACCCTTACTCTTTTGGGAGCTTTTCTCTCTTAGTTAGCCACAAGAAATCCATCTTTCCCCCTTTCTACTGCTGTTGCTGATGACAATGGTTCCCCTGGATTGAACAGCTACTATATCCGGGAGCTATGGAGGTGTTCATATCTACACCTGGAGTCCTTGCAGTAGCCTGTAATACCTGTTATACCAGTGCGAAATGATCTACCTTGTACCACACAAGGTAAGTGACAGTCACAATTGTGACCCAGGTCTCCCAACACAGACTAAATCAGGCTCTTTTCTCTCCTCCACCTCGATGCCCAATTGGCCCTCTCAGGCCTTTCAGATGCCTCGTGGCTCTGTATCCCCTCTGAAGGTGGCTCCTTGTCTCAGGTCCCCGCCGTTCTTTCATATCTATTATCGAGCTTCCATGGTGGTCAACATCAGTCACCTCCCTAAGAGCCTTCACTAAGTCTCAGCAGGCTCCACCCTTCCCTTCTGTTTGAGGCCAGTGTCCATCAGGAGCTGTGCGGCTCTGCTGGACCTCACCCTTCTGATGATTCTCAACATCAGACACATCCTTTGCCATATTCTTCCTGTGTTTCAGGGAGCCTGGACTTCTCAAGCTACTTACAACTTGGATCTCTCCTCTGCTTCTTATGGCAGATTTTCTCATAGCTCAGCCTTTAGAAACTTTCTGCTTAAATGGGCATTGTCTATGGGGAACAGATCTGTCCCAGTTGCTTTAATTTACACCCCTGAGGTAGGAGCACAGCTGGCCCAGGCTCCTATCTAGGTCCTATCAGATCTGTGTGAGGATGGATACGTGAACCTATGACCTGAATCCATGGGTTCCCATTTCCCTGAACACTCTCAGCCAGCTAAGAGCTATGCATTAAGAAGACCACAGAGTGGGGACTGGAGAGATGCTCAGCGATTAAGAGCTCTGACTGTTCTTCCAGAGGTCCTGAGTTCAATTCCTAGCAACCACATGGTGGCTCACAACCATCTGTAATGGGATCTGATGCCCTCTTCTGGTGTGTCTGAAGACAGCTACAGTGTACTCATAAAAATAAAGTAAAATAATAATAAAAAAAAAGACCACAGAGTAAAGACTGGGCCATGGTCATTTAGATCTCTCAGTCTGTCTGTCTGTCTGCCTGCCTGTCTCTGTCTCTCTCTGTCTGTCTCTGTCTCTTTGTCTGTCTCTGTCTGTCTCTGCCAGCCTCTCTCTCTCTCTCTCTCTCTCTCTCTCTCTCTCTCTCTCTCTCACACACACACACACACACACACACACACACACAATGTCCAGACTCAATTCCATGGAATAGAGACAGCCATCACCTGCCCACCCTATACCCAGTTAGTAAGCCAGGCCTCACTCCCTGTTCTCTCCCTCCATTGCCACTGTCCTAGACATTCCTTCTCTCCGAACCACCCTGCAGTGTTTGTATTCCATTCCAGCCTAATGCTGTGAGGCAGAGGGCATGGTAGAGCAGTTTGGGGTATACACACACTGCAGATTGTTATGGCCACTGACTTTCATTCCCATGACTGAATTTGACATTCCCAACAATGTCATCATCATGTAATGGCCTGAGATTTGTCAGAAGGGACTCAAGTTTTAATGAGTTGTAAAATAAAAGCTTTAAAATTATTTCACCACATCCTTCCCTGATGCTCAAGGTTCCTCTCACTGGATGGAATCCAATAAAGAGATTTATCTCCCCTTTCTTAAATGAATAGCAAAAAAGACCTACTCCAACCTCACTGTTGGCCATTTTTAATTTTGGGACAGAGCCTCTCCCCTGCCACTGCCCAAAGCCTGTGTCTTCCCTCTCCTGGTTCTCTCAACTCACAGTCACCAATGGGCAGCCCTCCACGGCATTCAGATCTCTTTTCATTACCAAGATTTACTCAGAATTCTCCAGCAAGATCGTCCTGAAGGAATAATGACTCACCAGTTTATTCAGGAATGTCACCATCTCCTTAAAGAGAGCACAGGGACATGACATCAGACAGGTAAGGTGGACACATACCACACACTGTCAGCACAAGCCCCAGGGAACTCATGTTATGGAGCCCCTATCCCTTCCTGAACCACACTGGTCTCTCTGCCTCCTGAGCCCTCTTGCAGTCTCCGATAGAAACCTTGGGTTCTGCCCTGGGGAAGCACACAAACACCTTCACTTCATACTCTGCCATTGCTTCTAAGGACTCCCAGACCCCAAGAAATCTCAACAGCATGGGTGACACACCCTGCTGAAGTACACGACAGCAGCTTTCCACATTTCAGTTCATCACAGAGGTCAGAGTGAGTTCAGTGTCCTCTCCGGTCTCCACAGCTGAGAATCACACTTGGATCCTAAGAATCTAGCACAATGCACAGCCCCAGCAGTTCACTGCATCTCACACTCGAGAGCCTGACCAAAGGTTAAACGCCCACACCAAGCCACACAGTAAACGACCTAACTGGGCATAGACATATCTCCAACGCCAGTGAGCTTTAAAAGGTACTGTTGCTAGGTTACATTCAGCACTCTCAATTTGCAATCCCAAGGCAATAAATGTACAGGAGGCTTATGGGTAGAATAAAGGCTCTCATGCTAAAATAAAAGTCACTTGTTTATTGCAGCGTTTTCACAGGAGCCAAAAGATGGCATCAACCCAAGTGTCCATCAGTTGATGAAAGACCCTGAACATACACAAAGGGATACTAGTCACACACAAAAGGGTGAAATCAACTTATTGTAGCAACGTGGAGAACATGGTAGTCAAATAAAATCAGCTGAGAGAGAGAGACAGAGAGAGAGAGAGAGAGAGAGAGAGAGAGAGAGAGAGAGAGAGAGAGAGAGGGGGGGGGGAGAGGGAGAGGGAGAGGGAGAGACAGAGAGACAGACAGAGACAGAAAGACAGAGAGACAGACAGAGACAGAAAGACAGAGAGAGACAGAGAGACAGAGAGACAGAGACAGAGAGAGAGGCTCATTCTTTTTTTTTTTTTTAAATTTATTTATTATATATGAGTACACTGTAGCTGCCTTCAGACACACCAGAAGAGGGCATCAGATCTCATTACAGATGGTTGTGAGCCACCATGTGGTTGCTGGGATTTGAACTCAGGACCTCTGGAAGAGCAGTCGGTGCTCTTAACCGCTGAGCCATCTCTCCAGCCCGAGAGGCTCATTCTTATGAGGTCTAGACCGGTTAACTATGAGGCATCATGGAAGAACATATAACAGAGTCTGAGGCAGTGAACATGAGAAGGATGAACAGAGACAGAGAGACAGAGACAGACAGACAGAGACAGAAACAGAAAAAATGCGATTTTAATTTTATAAACAAGAAGTCCTCTTTATCAAAAAATAAAATAAAACAAAGAAACCTCCCAATATATTGATTCTGTTCACTTCTCTGGTATGTACAAAAGAGGGGGAGGTAAGTTTCAAGGGAGCTACTGTACAGCAAACTGGCTATAATCAGTGATGATATGTTCTTGAGAAATGTCTGGTGACTGTCATGTGCTGCCACCATAAGACGATGATTTGTGCAGTCATGCGCCTGCCAGTTTCCTGGACATGACTGTTGTAGAGTGGGCATCAAACATCTTGTTATACGGGACAGAAGACTTGTCAATTAAAGATAAAAAATAAATAAATGGAGAGCCTGGTTTTAGAAAAGCTATGCGTCACGTAGTGAACTGTCACACAATTTTGGGATTTGTAGCTGAGGGAATGGTTTTACAAGGCATTTGGGGAATTGTGCTGAGAGAAAGCTTTAAAGGCACCTGAAGACAAGCAGTGATGTGAGTCTTAATTCCACTTCCTCTGACCTCATATTTGAAGCCAATTTCAGCTTTTAAAATGTAATTTTACATTAAAATTATCATTGTGATTTTTCAAGAGGAGCATTATAAAATATAAGTCACACACTGTAATCACCCCCTTTAAAGTCCACACTTCAGTGAGTTTAGAACAATCAGAGTTGTGAAACTGTCGCCACCATCCAGTATCTGAAAGCTTTCTCTGCCTTGGGGGAAAGCCCTGTACCCAACAGGCTTCCACTTCCATTCTTTTCCCCTGTGTCTTGGCTGCCACTAACCTAAGTTCCCTCTGGATTGCCTGGTTTTGACACTCCCTATAAATGGAGTTGCATTGTGTTGCTTTGTAGCTGGCTTCTGCTTAACTTGGTAGCTTCCACATTCACTCATGTGGGGACAGGGTCTACTGCCTCGCTACCCTGCCTGGCTGAGTAACCTTACAGTGCACAGATGCTGGCATAATACCCACCCAGTCATTAGTGGGTGGTGCTTGGTTGTTTCCACTTGCAGCTACTATGGATGGGGCTGCTTTGAATAGTGGAGCCTGGGTTCTCTCGTCATTAGTTCTCGTGGGCTAGTTTCTAGTTAGTAGTGGATTGTACTATTGATACCTAGAAGAGTGGAGGATAGGGATGTTTCTCTTTTTTTTTTCTTTTTTCTTTTTTTTTCCGGAGCTGGGGACCGAACCCAGGGCCTTGCGCTCGCTAGGCAAGGGCTCTACCACTGAGCTAAATCCCCAACCCCGGGATGTTTCTCTTTGTCTTGTTTGTTCTGACCTTGGGACCCCATGCAGGAGTGTGGTTTTTTTGGAGCAACCCAGGGTACCCATCCTGGGAACAGATTCCAATAGAAATAAATGTGAAACCGGTGAGTGGACAGCAGTGGGATGGGAAGTGGGAGCAAATTCCTGGGGACTTGGTGGGGAGACCTAGGCAAAGCTGGATCTACTGCCTGTCAACTATGGCAGCAACCTCAGGCTGCCTAATTCAATTTGGGAGACAAACCATGCTTCATATGTGCTGGCTGTCATTTTGAACTGCCACCTCCGTGTTCAGTGAGAGTCACCATGCAAGTTAGTCACTGTGCTTTCCTGGGGTTTAGATGGACACCTGTGCCCTAGCTCATGTCAGGGAGAAGCTCAGGATGGAAACGGTGCTGTAGTGTTACTGAAGAGGCTTCTTACCTCACACAGCAATTCCATAGCATATTCTTCTATTTCTGTAATTAGAAATGAGTGGAATAAATAAATAAATAAATAAATAAATAAATAAATAAATGCCAGGCATGCTGGTACATGCCTTTAATCCTCAGCCTCCAGGATGCAGAGACAGGCAGATCTCTGTGAGTTCAAGACTATTGTGGTCTACACCACACACAAACACACACATACACACACACACACACACACACACACAGAGGGAGAGAGAAAGAGAGACAGAGAGAGAGACAGAGAGAGACAGAGACAGAGACAGACAGAAACAGATACAGAAAGACAGAAGCAGAGAGGGGAAAGTGATTTTTAATTTTATAAACAAGAAATCCTATTTATCAAAACTCCCAATATATTGATTCTGTTTACTTTTTAAGTATTTTGAATTGGGTTATGAATATGACATAAGATAAAAGCCTAATTTGACTGTTTGAGCTTTTTTTCTGTCACTTATTGAAGAACTAGCTCCTCCTTGCTAGTTGCAAGTGTTCCTGGCACCCTTGTTAAAGGCTAGTTGAGTGTGTGTGTGTGTGTGTGTGTGTGTGTGTGTGTGTGTGTGTTACTTCTAAGCTTTCTAGCTTGCTCTGCTTGTTGAGACCCTGTCTTTACACTGGTATCATACCACTTAACTACTATGATCTTGGATTAATATTTAAAATCACAACATTTAGTTTCAAATCCCTACAGATTTGTGGATTTTTCTCAAAATGCACTCTGTGGATATGTGTGGTACTGCATACATTGTAAAATTTCTCTATTTCTGTCTAAAAAATATGCCATTGAGCACTTGGAACACAGAGCAAGGGAGCAAATTTGAAGCCAGCCAACAAAATAAATAGCAAATCCTGGTCTCATGGGCAAAAGAAGCCACTGGAATTTTGAAAAAAGCGTTGTACCTGAAGATCACATTGGGAGCTGGGGTGTAAGTGAATATTTTTTTAAATAAAAAACCACTCCAGTGAACATGAAGACAAAGAAGTATCAAAAATGATGAAAACATAAGAAACATAATAAAATCATTCAGTAAAGGTTCTAACCCTTCTCTTTTCACTGGCTCTCTTCAGAATGCTGTAACATCACTATATCATCCCCAGGCTATCCCAAGTACCCTGTCCTGAGGTAAAGAGAGAGCAACTGCTCTTATGACTCAAACTAGAAATCTGGCTTCCCTGGGCTCTTCCCTGGGATGGAAGCTCCCCTTTAGCCTACAGTTGAGTGACATGTTGTCCAGGAGACAGGAGACATTGAGCAGACACTGCCACATGTAGAGAACAACCCCCATTTCCCCCAGCCTGACATATCAAGGGATGTGGAGGATGGTCCTGTGAGTGCCCAAAGCCCCAGTCTAGGTCAGCAGACTTTAAACACAGAGACAGCCATGCCAGCTGTGAGCACTGTGGTTAAGGGCAGTGGGAAGCAGATTAGAGAGCCCAGCTGTCAACAGCATCCCTGTCCTCTGGAGGAGCTGTGTTCACGCTTGGCTGCATCCTGTCCCTGCTTCCACACCTGGGCTCCAAAGACCTTTTACCTAAGGACTCTCCTGAACCTGGTACAGGAAAACACTTCCTATCCGGAAAATGCTCATAAACTTGCGAATGGGCTCAGGGTTAAGAAGCTATTTAATGCTCATTCTTGGGTTCTGTAGACACAGGGCTTAGATGTGACCTACGATGGTTGCAGAATCGTTCCAGGAGTTCTAGAGAATGGAAGGCAGAGATGCACAGGGGTGTGTGTGTGTGTGTGTGTGTGTGTGTGTGTGTGTGTGTGTGTGTGCGTGCGCGCGCGTGTGTGTGTTTAGAACATTGCTAATCAAAGTAGCCAAAAGATGGGGGCGACTCAGTGGTCTTTGGAGGAGGAATGTACAGGCAGATGGCGGATTGAACACTGAAAGCATGCATCTGGAAGGTGAGGAATTGCTATAATTCAACAGGGAGGAACACAGAGTCGGCATACTGGATGAGATCAGCCAGTCATGAGAGGTTAGCTATTGTAGAGCACACTGATGTGAGGGAGGCATCAAGGGCAGCCACCTTCATAGAGAGAATGGGCAGAGGGGAGGGAAAGCTGAGGATTCGAATTCAGTCTTTCAGCTAGGCCTATGAAAACTTTTCTAGAAATAGATGTTGTATCCTACTTTCTACATCACTGATGACCAGCAGATGGCCCCTTCCAGCACGAGCCTGTGTGCCTCCTGGGTCACTCAGAGTGTACAGAGCAGGAATAACCTAAGACCAACCTAAGATATGGGACACTACAGGAGGGGATCAGGACTTCATCAAACATGTTCAACTTGGACAGGGCAAGCTCAGGGGGGGCTGGAGAGCTCAGGGGTGCTAGAGAGGTTGACAAGAGAGAAGCATGACCATATAGGACATCTTTAATCTATAAGACAACCAACTCACCTGGAGGAGAAGATGAGTCTCCATAGCCTTTCATGTCTATAGCTAGAACACGAAAGCCCGCCTGGGCCAGAGCAGGGATCTGGAAAACAAAGCAGTTCAAGGCATGGCAGTTGGACTCACCAGGCCCTAGCTGAAGCTCTTTGCTTGTATCCCTTTCTCCCTCTGACTTGTAGATGGCTCCACCTAAAGTGCCACATGACACTTGTTAGTCTCAATCGCATGGAGCTAGAAGGAGCCCATCTCCTACGACGGCCATGGACAGTGGGGCAGCTGTACACCGCATCAGAGCTCACTGAGCAGAGCTCGTCTGACAACGCCGCTGCATATTACTGTGTTCATTACTAAGATTTCCCAGCAGGAGTTGTGGAATGTCCTCAAGAGCCACCTTCTAATGCAGATGTCTTGAGGATCAGTACAGCCCCAAGAAACTTCCTATAGCCAGCACTGTTGAGGCCATGTGGTCGCAATTCGGAGATGATTCATCATCTATAATATCCCAGGCTGGCCCATACCATCTAACTCCTCTGTTCCCGCCCCTATTGGGGAACACCTTCCCCCATTTTCCTTACCTGGTACCTCCAAGAAAACCAGCTCTCAGGAAACCCATGACAGAGGCATATAGCAGGGCCAGAGCCCATCTCCACAAAGTGCAGACGGATCCCTGGCTGTGGAAGAGAGGGGTGTAACAGTAATCTTGGTGCAATGCAGGCAGAACTGGGGCTTCCTTATGCAGATGACATTCCACAGCCATTGCTGGGGATAGCCAGACCTTACCTCAAGACCCAAAGGCTAGGTAACAATATCTGGCACTGTCAATGGCCAATGTGGGTAACACACCAGGCAGTTTTCACAATTATGTGAAAAGATTATGCAGTTGGGAGCAAACAGAATCAAAACAATTTAGTTTCCCCTCCAAAGTGACTTAGTACTGGCGGTGTCTCATAATTTTCAACTGGGAGCCGATTTTCTACAAGACAAATGGTGATGTATAGAATTCTGTGCCTACTTTATGATTGTGTGTGTGTGTGTGTGTGTGTGTGTGTGTGTGTGTGTGTGTGTGAAAGAGAGGAGGGGGAGAGGGTGACGGGTGTGAGGGTACATGCATGTGTGACAGCCAGAGGTATCATTCTGTGGTAGTCTGAATGAGAATAACTCCCACAGGCCCCTGTTTGATTAATTGGTCTTCAGTAGGTAGAACTACTTGGGAAGAATTAGGAGGTGTGGCCCTGTTGGATGGGTTTGTGCCATTCCCAATGTGCTCCCTCCACCTCCCGCTTGGGGATCAAGATGTGAGCTCTCAACTGCTGCTCTAGCCACTAGCTGTCATGACTTTGCTCAGTTTATGAACCCTAATCCTCTGACATAATAAGCCCAATTAAACTCTTTCTTCTATAAGCTGCCTTGGTCATGATATTTTATCACAACAATAAAAAAATAACTAAGACACATTTCCTAAGAGCAGTCCAATTTTTTATTTATTTGTTTGTTTGTTTGTTTATTAACTTACTATTGATAGATAGAACCTCTCTCACTTGCCCGGAACTCACAAAGGAGGCCATTCTTGCTGGTGAGCAAGTCCCAGGGATCTGTTTGTTTCTGCCTCTCAATGATTATGATTACAAACACACACCACCATGCCTAGCTTTAGTTTTCACATGGAACTCAGGTCCTCATGCTCGCATAGTGAATGCCTGACTGGTCAGTTGTCTCCCCTCCTCAGACGTTTGTTTCTTAAATATGATTGTTTGCATTGTCCTTTTGGGTGGCTCTACTGGAAAGATGACCATTAAGGCTTCTAATGTCTGCTTTATCCCAGATCCCTGAAACATGCTGGCATGTGTGGACATGCCTTCCCCTGGTAATAGTCGATGTAGTCACATGACTGAGTCCTGGCCAATCAGAAGTGTATGCTCCACAAGGGCTCCGCCCATTGAGCCTGCTTTGCTTTCTTTAGTTTTCCCATCTGTATGCACATTTGTGGACCGACAACTCGATGATCCTTGTTATTTCACATATCATCTGTGGTGAGAGAGAAGTTAGCTGACTTACCTTCACTGTCACATACCCATGGCTGACATCATTTGGACTGCACGGGACTGGCAGAGGTGCCTCAGGAAACTGAAAGTACGATGGGTACAATGAAGGACATTGTGAGACCCCAGACATCACCCCTGCCACCGCTCATGAGTGAATCCTGATGCACTTTAAGAATCAACCCAATCTAGATCGGCCATGGCTGGACTCCATCAGCTGCTTCTGTCCATTTGAGCCCTGTGACTGAATTCTGTCCGATGGAATACAGATAGCAGTGCATAGCGGCTCTAGTCAAGCCAACAAAACCCACACATGACTCTCTTACAGTCCCTCAACTCCTATCTTCCCACTGGGCAGCCTGTGAGATTTTGGAAGCCCTCAGTGAGTGACAGTAGGTCCTCTGTCATCCCAAGTCCCCGAATGACTGGCAGTGTTCCACAAAGGCCCTGGTGCTGCCAAATAAACATCATATGAGCCAGGAAAACACAAGATTTGTACATCTCTGTGGTTTCAGACCATCCTCCACAGAAGTCCTCAGACGGCCACCAGGCTCAGGCCAGGCATAGCTTCTGCCTCTCTGTGATGCCTCTGTAGGAAGGGATCTCCCTTCAGTCAACTGCAGCCCTACTCTGTGCCTCTCAGTGAGCTGCAGCCCAACTCTGTGACTGCCTTAGACACTCCGGCTCATGTCCTCATTCTCCCCAGTTGGTTTCTGTTGGATGCTCATAAAGCCCTGATTTGATGATGTCACCTTTATACTATTTGTTCTTTCAAGAAGCCTCACCACAGGGGACAATCTGCTCTGTTAGGGACTCTTTCAGAAACTCCTATTGGCTCCCTTAAATGGGCTTCCCCAAATAATTTCTGCTATTCTGCTAGATGTTTTGAGCACCCAATTTGGTGATGTTTTGATATCTATCACCTCCCCCCCCCTCTCTCTCTTGGTATTTATTCTTTTACTTTGGCTTGTTTCATTCTTAATAAATTCACTCATTCAAAGACCAAAGTATGGTCATAGTGAATCATTCTCTGGGCAATACACTATACTTCCTCATAACCAATGGGAAGAGAGGAAGGATGAAGAATGGGTATCTAGCTTACTGGGAGGAAGGGACAAACTTAGCAACAGAGGGGATGGAGGATTTGATTCAAGTTGACTTCAGTTTCCCCTCTGCTGGTAAGACTTCTAGGTCTAGAGGGAACAGCTAAGCTTGGGCACGATTTGATTTATTGTATTAAACAAATGTATTTATTTATTAAAAATGTAAGCTATTATGATATAAGCTGGATTCTGTCTTCCCCTGAAATACATACAATAAATTTCTAGATCCCAGCATCTCCAAATATGAGTGTATTAACTGGATAGACTCTAGTCAGAGCTTCAAAGCTCTGTATCCCCAGTATAGGATTACATGCATGTGCCACCATGCAAGTGCTTGAGATCACATTCAGACCTCATGTTTCCATGTTAGATACATGCCAACTGAGCCATCTTCCAGCCCTAAGTGCCTCTCTTTTGTCTTAGTTTCCTGAGTTGGCAAATGTTGGTTTAAACTACTGCTTACTATCTGCATAGAAGGAAATGGATAGATGTTGGTCAGGGGTGTGGACTTCCTGAGTTATGGGTGGCAAGGACCCAGACTCTACCCAAACCTAATGTTACCTGTGTCCCTGTGACTTTCTCCAGTTCTCTCAAAGCCGAGGCTGTGTCGCGGACCAGGATGGTAACCATCCCCATGTCACGGGCTGGCTTCAGATTACTTCCAAAGTCATCTAGGAAAACAACCTGGACCCAAACAATATGGATGTCAGCTAGAGGAAGCATCTTGTGTGAAGAGAACTTCAGAAGGAGAACAGGACCAGGGGCAGCTCTAAGAGGATGAAATGAAGAACATGGATCTTCAGGGATGGAGCAGGGGGTTAGGTTCTGATCTGGCATCTTGTGATGAGGTGGGTCCCACAGGAGGAAGGGATAGCATAGGAAGGAGAAGGACCTTTCCTTTACCCTTTAAGATTAGAGAAGGAGACTGTAATGCAGTGTTTCAGCCTCATGACTCCTAGGACACTTAATGTACAGAGACAGGAGTCAAGTGGGACATGATGCTTGGACAGGGAGGCATGGCAGAAGGAGACTCACTCCTGATCACTCTTGTGGGATGACTCTCAATAGCTTGAGACTTTGTGGCAAAGTCTCTCAGGGTCTCTGTTTCTTCATGAGTAAACATGAGCAGCTGCTCTAACGGCATCTGATTTAACATACAGCCACAGAAGGGCTACATCAATGGAACATTCTGGACTAAGCTACACGTTAAAAAACATTCCTCCTGATGCAGAAGGAATGGCCTATGACTGTGCTGGAAGACCCAAGTGCACCCCAGTCTGTGAACTCAATGGTTCCCTTCTTACAAGATCTCTGGAACATTCTTTCCCCCCGAAAGGGAGTACCTACTAACCTCATTGGGTTTTGCCTTCAGGGTGTCCAGTACAAACTTGTAGATCTGAGGCTCAGGCTTGATCATCCCGACCTGACAGGACTCTATGAGGAAGTCAAAGTGTTGGCTCAGCTCACACATCATCTGGGCCAGGATGTCTCTCTTGTCACTGTCGTCCAGCCAGTTGTTGGTGACAATGCACGTTGTGAATCCTGAGTAGGAAGTTACCAGGGATTGGATCAGATATAGAGAGAACTCTGTCTGTTGATACTCTGTGTATCTCCAAGGGGTCCTTAAGGATGGGGAAGTCCCTACTGCAGCTCCTGCTAACTGACTCCAATCTCTCTTTTCTTTTTTTTTCTTTTTTTCTTTCTTTTTTTTTTTTTTTTTTGAGCTGGGGACCGAACCCAGGGCCTTGTGCTTGCTAGGCAAGCGCTCTACCACTGAGCTAAATCCCCAACCCCTCCAATCTCTCTACACACAGCTTTCATTAGAGAAGCTGAGAAAGAACCACATTACCCATCAGCAGCTCCTGGCACAGTCCTGAACATAGCTTTCTGAAGACCAGTATCTCCTCCTTAATGGTGTGAACAACAGCATTTTGACACTATTGCCTCATTTTATAAGGGTGTCTAAGTTTCCTCAGTTCACGTGGTTCTCTCCACTTCCATGACTGACAGGGAAGACCTACCTATCCCATATTGATAAATGAACATTGCACACACTACTCAGAGCCCACAGTGAAGTCTAATGCTCCTATGTAGTCTATACTAATGAAAACTCTGCCTATGTTTATAGACAATGAGGGTCTCGGTGACTACCGTGGTGGGAAGGCAAGAAGGAAATCTGGTCCAGAGAAACTCAGTAGCACATATTGGTTCTTGAGTTTGACATCAGGCAGTTTATTTTAGGCATATTTAAGCAGAGCACAATGTTGGAAAATGTTTCCTGATGATGATTAATCAATCCCATGTGTAAAACAAAGCATAAGACATGTGTTCATTGAAACTCTTTACAAAGCACATATGGCCTCTTCCGTAAAGATGGGTCTGTTGACTCAGAGCAATGCTCAAGATAAGGACCTAGGGAGAATGACTGAAGTAAACACAATAGTCTGGGGAATTCAAATGTGGGCTGGCCCTCCAAATACCACGGGTTACCAGGCTGTTAACTACATTCATCCCAGGGTCTCCAGCGGAAAACAGGTATACATCTTCCTTTGAAGAGAAACCTTGCGGGTTTAACATTTCTGGCCTCCCAAGCGCTCATCTGTGAGCATGTGGGCCTCATGCCCTCTACAAAAAACCTTGCCTTGACCATCAGGAACCTCATTCCAATTTCCAAACTGAAGAAACCCAAATAGAGACAGCATCATCTCCTGGCTCTGTCTACCCATTCAGCCATGGCAAGAAAGAGGAGATATTGGAGACAAGACACAGATAAGCCAATGGTGAGAGAAGATGTACGGACATGGGATGGGCTACAGCTGGCATGTGACTTGTGTTGGAAATTGAGTTCCTACATTATAGACTTAGTGGGCAAATGGCTAACAGAATGACCAGGCCATGGTAGCTCTGCCTTCTCAGGAAGGAAGCCTGTGCTTATTGTAAAATAACTGGACTTGCAAGGTGGGGTGTCTTGTCTCTCCATCATTCATGCTCTATTCTGCCCTCTCCTTTCTCCTTTACAGCATGGAAGCCCTATCAGATCAGGCCTCTTGATCTTGTGCTTCCCAGCCTCCAGAACTATAAGAAGCAATACCTATCCTTTATAAACTCTCGGGTCTTGGGGCCTTTGTTATAGCAGCACAGATGGATTGAGTCAGATGCCTTGAACACAGTGGTGTTAAGTCTCATGTGGATAGTTTCATTGATGCTATGAAGAAGAGGCAGGCACCAAAATAAAATACCTATTAATGGATGGTTTTGACCTTGTGTCTTAGGCCACATGCTATCATTTCAACTCACACCAGCCTATAGGACCATTCTGACACCCAAAGACTGGCACTCTGACACTCCAACACTGGGAAAATCAGAGTTGCTTGAAAGACATGTTTTAAAAACTGGCAAAATTTTTGCTCACTTGACTAATTATTGATACTAATCAGTGCCAACGAAAGAGCAGGAGTTTGTTCATAAAGCAGTTACTGGTAATTGCTTTATTATATACAATTATGTCATTCCCCCAGGGATCGTAACAGTACGGGGTTGTCTCATGTCTCAAGAAGGCTCCGTGACCTTGAAACAGATTTCATGGTATTCTGACCTCAGCTTCTCAGGGGCTCTGCTGTAGTTGAGCCATGGAACGGACAGTAGAGGACTCTTACCTTTCTTTTTGAGAGCAGCAGCTGCCTGAAGCATGGGGCGGTTGATGCTTCTTGCTGCCATGGCTTGGCTGAATATTTCACTTATGGAGAAATTCTCAGGTAGACTGGCTCCACAGGCTTTGGAGGACTTCCTGCAGCTTTCATCCATGAGTGGTACCCACTGTAAAGCAGACAGATGGGGGTGGGTAGCAGAGTCAGTGGGTACAACCTTGGAGAACGTTTGGCAGCGCCACTAAGTTCAAACATGTGTGTTCCAACCCTGGAAACATGTTCCCTGAAAGTAATGGATGAATGTACTTGGGCTGCACTAAAATATCAGAAGCTGGGGAGCCTGGAAGCGGGGTAAGTTCCTTTCCCACAATTCTGAAGTCTGTGAAGATTGAAGTCAAGATGCAGACAGAATGGTGCAGAGCCTAACTAATTCTCTATGGTCCCTTCTCCAAGGACTCTAACCTCATTCTGAAGGGCTTTACTTTGCTGACTTAGTTACTCCCTGAAGGCCCCACAGCCTAAGGCCTCGGGCCAGAACCTTAACATATGCAATGGGAAAGCAGTCACAGGCACTGAGATGACATTCAGCCTTCAGAGGAACTACACAAATGACTACTAGAGGTTGAATGAAAAAATGTCCTTTCAAAACTGGAACATTGAAGTCTTCATCTTCCGCACCTCAGAATGAGTTTTGGAGACTAGGGCTTTAAAGATGAGAATCAGGTTAAATTAGGTCATTGGGATGGACTCGAATTCAATATCTTTTTGGGTATCCTCAGAGGATGAAATCAGAACACAGCGATCTTTAAATAGGGATACTGTCCTCCAAGTTTAATCCACAGGGCTACTGTCCTCCAAGTTTAATCCACAGGGCTGGCTGCACTATTGTTGGGGGATGGAGACTTTGGGAGATATAGGGGGTGGAAGGTCCTTAGGCCATTGGGAGCACATAATTATAGGGAACTGTGGGACATTAGCTTCCCAGCCTCTCTCTCTTAACTGGTTCATAATGTAAGTTGTACTGCCTGAACCAGATGCCCAACACCACAGAACTGTCCTATCTTGGACTGGACTCATACCTGTGAGCTATATAAATATTTTCTTTATATAATTTATTTGCCTTAGGCATTCTATTCTAGAAACCTAAAGCCAAAGCACATAAATAGAGGGAAAGTCACCTATTGATCCTAAGGAGAAACTGACTGTCTGCAAAATGAAACCCCAGAAGAAACCAATCCGTCTGAGATTCTAGTCTATAACTTCTCAGTTTCTGTTTGAGATATTTGGTCTGTGGTTTACCATGGCAGCCTACGGTGGACTAAACATTTGTATTCTACTTAAATGTGTATATTGAAGCCCCCAATTCTCAGTGTATATTATCTGGAGGTGGGGGCTTTAAGAGATGACAGAGTCATGAGAGTGGAGTCCCCATACCTGGAGCTAGTACCTTTATAATAAGACACAGGAGCGTTGGGAGCTTGCTTTTTTTGTCCACTATGAGGCTACAGCAAGAAGAGAACTGACTGAAATCCAGGAAGAGCACCCTCCCTAGATGTCTTGTGTTCTCTAGCTCCTGGAAGAGTGCGAAGTGAATATCTGACAGTTGAGTCACCCAGACTTCTGTAGTATGTCTACAACTGTAGCCTAGGCTATGGCATAGCCCTAGCAAGCTCACTGCAGATGGATTATAGCACACACGCCCCACTTCAAAACTATTCAAGAGCATCTCAGACTAAAAGCAGCTACCAGAAGCTCATCCTTTTAAGCAGGATAGCTACACAGAGTGGGTATATCCATACAGTGGATCCCCGGTAGCTACAAGGATAAGCTATTGCTAATTGCTTGAAATAGCATCTGTGAACAACAAGGCTGAGCAGAAGATGCCAGACAGTGACATCCCCTTGAACAAACACCAACACAGATGAGAACGATGAAAACTAAGCAGTTGCTTGTGAAAAGGTCACGTCCACAGTCACGTAGAGGATCGCACTGTGCCCACATGTTTCTTAACCTGGTGCTAAAAAATGTGTTCAGTTTGGAAACTTTGCCCAGATCTACGCTGTGTGCACCCTTCTGTTTTCACACTACAAATAAATGGAGTTAAGAGACAAAGCTCACTTCTGAGCCGATAGTTTTTTGTCGCTCTGAGACAGATTGGGTCATCTGAGAAGGAACCTCAGTAAGAAAAACCCTCCATTGTGTTGGCCTGTGTGTAAATCTGTGTGGCATTTTTTGGATTAATGATTGACATGAGAGAGTCCTGCTCACTGTAGGCAATGCCGCCCCTGGGCAGGTGGTCCTGGATACTGCAGGAAAGGTAGCTACACATAAGCCCTGAGAGCAAGGCAGGAAGCGGCACTCCTTCACGGTCTCTGCTCCAGTTTCCACTTCCAGGTGTTTTAGTTTCCGCTCTGACTTTTCCTCAGTCATGAACTGTGACCTGTAAGCCAAATAAATCCTTCTCCTCCCAAGTCGCTTTTGGTCATGCACTTCTCACAGTAATAGAAAGCAAACTAGAACAGTTTCCTAATATAATTAAAAAAAAAAACAATTCAAGTTTTAGGCATGTTTATCTCGGTATAATTAGGGTTCTCAAACTTCTAATCCAGCGAATTTCTACAGTAACAGAACTTGCTCAGGAGGCTGAATCAGATGCGGTCATGATGCTGCTTATTGGAAATTCATTCCAAAACCATCCCTGCAGCCCTGAAAATACATGGTGCCCCAGGCTGTCCTGAGAGGTGCTGCCGAAGGCACCTTCTCGGTTGTAGCTGCAGAGATAGTTGCTTCCCGTGGCATTGGCACAACCGCCCTTCACTACCGTGTGTGTGTGTGTGTGTGTGTGTGTGTGTGTGTGTGTGTGTGTGTGCATGTATAATAAAGTAACTACAATGTTCTCAGCAATACCACATATGGGTGAGACTTTTCTTTCTCTTTTTAAATTTTATTTTATTATTATTAATTTAAAAGTTAGCAAAAAGGTAATGGATTTCTTCATGGGATTTTCATAATGCTTTGTGTGTAGTTTTTAACTGTGTTTTGAAAATGTTGTAGAAGAGTATTGGATTTATAGCATGTTCATCCCTCCCTGTTACTCCTCCAACGCTTCCTGTGTTTCCTCTATCCCCTCTAATTTAGTGTAGTTTATGTGTATGTATGCATGTGCACACACACATGTGTGTGTATGGATGTATGTATGTATGTATGTATGACCACCAGGGATTGGATAATCAATTAAGTGGCTCCTCCCTAGGGAACTGATTCTTGCTCTCAGCAGTCATTAATTGTCTATAGTTCTTCACCTTGGGATGGGGGTTCTGTGAGATTTCCTCCATCCATGTTGTCATAGCAATTGATGCTATCATCGTGATGGTCTTCTTTAGGCAGCCATATTGAGATTTCATGTCCCATATAGGAGACACTGTCTTTGGCAGACATACTGATCTTTACGTCTCTTATGATTTTTCTTTTTACCAAGATGGCCCCCAGGTTCTCTGATAGAGTAATAAGTGTCTACAATAATACAACTTCTCTCTCTCTTGTTTTTAAAGATTTATTTATTTAATGAATGTGAGTACACTGTAGCTGTCTTAGAAACACCAGACGAGGGCATCAGATCTCATTACAGACGGTTGTGAGCCACCATGTGGTTGCTGGGGAATTGAACTCAGGACCTCTGGAAGAGCAGTCAGTGCTCTTAACCACAGAGCCATCTCTCCAGCCCCAATAATACAACTTTTCAACAAGTAGATTTAAAAAGAACTGTGGGCTTATAGACAAATTCTTTGTGGACACACTAACTGTAAGTTCACAATTATGAATACTATGACTAGCTGATTAAAAAATAACCGAGAATTTAGTACCAGGAACAATGTTTAGTGGCAGTGACTGAGTGAAACGCACAACATTAAGCATTCCTAAGCTTCACAACCACTCATTCATGGGTGGGTGATATCATCACCCCATTTTACAGACAGAAAAATGGAGGTTTTGGAGAGTTAAGTAACTTGTTGTGGTCTTGATCTGTAAGCAGGTCCTATAAATTCAAACCCCAGTCCTTAACTCCAAAGCTCCTATTCTGTAGTTATTGAGTTAATTGAGTGGCCCTGTCCTGAAGTAACTACTCTTGTTGTCATAATTTCTTGTCACAGTTCTTCAAAGCCTGAAAAGTCCCTCAGGTTGCCTCAGACAGACAACGACCCAGTTCTAAACCCACCTTCCAGTCTTGCTACTTTGTTAATCATAGGGGATGGAGGTGGGGCTGCAGGAGTCAAGAAGACATGATCATGTCCACAGGGAGTCGAAGGGCAGGGCATAAATGTAATGATTCAAAGAACCTCCCCAAGGGGTCCACACAGTGTCCCCTCACCTGGGAAAATGTGATCTTTCCTTTCATGAGTTGCTCAGTGGGTCCCTCTGGGAATTTCATCTGGAAAGCGCCAAGTAGGAAGTCTCTGGAAGATATAAGAAGCAGTACCATCACCAGTTATCTGATGGCTATATCATGTGTCCCAGGGTAGGGACAGACGGTGGCCATTGATATTTGTAGACAACCTCTTGGATAAGGATGGGTAGATCTAAGCCAAGGTCAAGTTTGTCCACATATAGCCATTTTTAGCTCACACTTTGCAAAAGGCAGGATTCTTTTCCTGGTACTTATTATGCATATATAGTCCCATTTTATCTTAATCTGTAATTTCTAAAAACATTTCCTGTGTTAGGGACTGAAATATCTCTCCTTCACAATTCCTACACGGAAGTTTTTCTTTCCAGTACCTCACAATGGGGCTATATTTGGAGATGGACTCGTTAAAGTGATAATGAAGTTAATGAGACCTCTGGGGCTGGTCCTAATTTACCATGATTGGTACTATAATGAAAAGAGGCAACTTAGACACAGGCACACACAGAGCACAGAGCATTCTTGGACATACAGAGAAGATGCTATCCTCAAGCCAAGGAGAGACTCAATGGAGGCAACCATCTGTCACAAATTTAGTGTGCTATATTAGAAGAAGACTATGGCTTCTGGAACTGAAGAATCAGATCTGATTACTAAGAGGCAAGAATCACGGTAATTTAATCGTCTGGGAGGTATTTCATCAGGGTCAGCACACAGAAGCTGTGGTTGGGGCCAGCGGGAGGGCAAGGCTGGGTCTCAAACTGGCAGACAAACTTGGTAATGTTTAAGAGCCTCTCCAATGGTATTAGTTTTGATGACATGAGAGCTGTGGGATTAAAGGGGTCAGGGAAAGCAGCTGGATCTTGGCACTGTGTGACAGGGTCAGCAGGGAGACTAGCCTCAGTTGTAGTGAAGACACCAGTAGATTAGATGTGCCAGGACCATGGTACATCTACCTAGGACAGTGACAGATATGGAGGAGAGCCAGAGTGAGCCTTTGAGACCAACTGTGCATGCTGCAGCTGGCAGCACTGGAGACGTAGTCTTTAAGCCCTTGGAGCCCAGGAGAGCATGAGTGAATCCCAGAAGCCAGACACTGAGCTAGTTACACTGCTGGAGTTTGGCTCTGATTGTAACTGTACTCTAGTGTTTCTCCCTTGGAACAAGAAAGGATGTAACTTGTTTTTAACTTTATAGGAGCTCACAGGTGAGACTTCCTGTCTTTAAAGAGATCTTGAACTTTTATGTGTTGAAATATTTAAAGACAATAGGACTTCTAAAACTCAGACTGTATTTTATGCTGTAATATGAACACGGAGACCTTGGGTACAAGTAATAAAATGGGTATTGCTTAAAGGGACATGCTTGTATGTCAATGCTGACATGGGGAAGACTGTCCTGTCATAGTTATTATATTTTTGTCAAATTGGCACACATCAAGACTCATCTGGGAAGAGAGCTTTTCATTGAGGAGCTGCCTCCGTCAGACTGACTTGCCGCCATGTCTAAGGGGCATTTTCTTCATTTTTGACCGATGTGGGAGCCATCGCTGGGTCGTATAACAAAGGTAGCTGAGAAAGCCAGGAATAGCAAACCAATAAGCATCATTCTGCCACTGTTTCTGTTCCAGTCCCTGCCTCTAGGTTCTTCCTGCGTTTGAGTTCTTGCCCAGGCTTCCCTAGAGGAATTGCAGCCTGTCAACCAAACATACTCTTTGCTCCCCAAGTTGCTTCCTGCCACCGTGTTCATCACAGCAAAAGAAAAGCAAACCAGGACATCAACTTTGCTGAAGGCTGGACTTCCATCCACCCTCCTGGAATACGCTCTTGCTAAGCCAGTGGTCTGCGCTCTTCGTTCAGCAACGCTGAGAAAGGGACCACCTTGCCTACTATCAGCTGCAACTGCCAGGCCCATTGCAACTGTTCACCATCCCTAGGTGTGAGAACAACCATCTCCTACTTCAGTAGTTTGTTTCTGACTATAATGGAGCTTTTGTTGTTATTGTTGTTGTTGCTTCAGCCTAACCCTCTCTCAGGTAAAATCAATTCTGTGCATCTATAGAAAAGCATGTGTGGCCTCGACTGCTTTTTGTGTTAGTAGCGGCTCTGCTCCGCTTGTGCCAACGGCGCTTTCTGAACAATCACAGTAAGGTACGAATGACATCAAATTCACACATTTTCAATCTGCCATCTAACAATTCGTAGTGATCTTAGGGCAATGCGAATATCACCTTTGTCCAGTGTCATCTGTGTCGTGAGATTCCTCAGGCCCTTTTAGCAGTCACCCTGCAGTTTTAAGAATCAGCCTGCAGGGGTTGGGGATTTAGCTCAGCGGTAGAGCGCTTACCTAGGAAGCGCAAGGCCCTGGGTTCGGTCCCCAGCTCCGAAAAAAAGAACCAAAAAAAAAAAAAAGAATCAGCCTGCAGTTGGATGCCCCAAGCTTTCGTTAGATGTCTAAGGTGTCTGAGGCTTGGGCTACAATCTGTGATGTAAAAGATGGGGAGAATAACACCCCATCCTTAGGCAATGCAGTGATTGGTAAGCAGATAGCTGTAGTGTGTGACTGAGATGGAGAAACTAAGGAAATTATCTTTTCTGCCTGGGAAATGGAGAATGGTTAAAGAAGAGTGAACAAGACCAGCATGACTGCAATAGGACACTGCAAGGGCAGGCAGGGCGTATTTTAAAGTAAAAGCGATAACAAGAATATTCTTGCCATTGGAAAACACAAGCTCTAATTTTTATTGCACTTATTTATGTGTACGTATGCATACGTGCACCAAGTCCTACATGGTATGGATGTGACATGATTCCTGCCCCTGAAACAGAGTCAGGAGGATGTGGATATATAACACACACACACACACACACACACACACACACACACACACACACACACACACTTCATGTTCTTGTGGGAAATATTCTCTCTGGCAAAGATATCAGGAAATATCCTGCCTGCCAAGGTTATCAGGGAATGTGCTCTCTGCCAACTTTGATGACTCCATGATAATCAGAGACAGCATGAATCTGAGAGGTGAGGGTGTGTCTATGTCCTTAGCAAAAATGGTAAATGCTGGGACCTTCAGGATAGCCCTTAAGGCTATTGGAGAGAACTCTGAAAACATGAGTTTAAAAATATACAATTTCTCAAGAATGCAAAATATAAGCTTGCAGTATGAATAATATGAGGGGCTTCCTGGACCTAAAAGAACAAAGGCAGCTGCACTATGAGCCAGTGTGAAAGATAATAAGGAAGGAGACAAAAAGACTTGGAGGGTGGTGATGGCAGGGCAAGATCCCACACAGCTAAGTTTATTGTTTGTGCTTACAAAGGCAGGCAGATCTCTGAATTCATCTGCAATGTTAAAAAATGTGCTTGCCCTCTCTTTCTAAGAATCAAAGGGCTGGGGTCATGGAACGCTGATTTGTGGGATAATCAAAAGGGAACTTGAAGTAAACGACTGAATTTATATGTAAATAAAAGACTGGTCAGAAAGCTGAGCTATCTGGATGAGCTGTCTGGAGATCTCTAGAATGCCATCTTGAGCAGAACACTGGTTGTCAGCTTGTATCCACATTTGACTTTGAGTCATTCTCTTCAACATCCCTTGCTCCTGAACACCCCTTCCTTAGGAACCCTCTCCAAGCTGAGGCTGGTCCTTGGCACACATGCACACACATGCCACAATGTACACGTATAGGTCAGAGGGCAACTTGAGGGAGTTAGCTCTCTTCCTCTACCACATGGTTCATGGAGACGGAATTCAGGTGTTGTGCAAGCACCTTTGTAAGCCTGGCCATCTCCCCAGCCTCTGAGCACTGTAGTTTAAGAATGCTTCACCTGCAGGGCTGGAGAGATGGGTCAGTGGATAAGAGCACTGACTGCTCTTCCAGAGGTCCTGAGTTCAATTCCCAGCAACCACATGGTGGCTCACAAGCATCTGTAATGGGATCCGACGCCCTCTTCTGGTGTGTCTGAGGACAACTGCAGTGTACTCATATACAACAAATATATTCAGTAAATAAACATTTAAAGAAAAGAATGCTTCAAGAAAAGAAGATCACTTTCTGCTCTTCCAGAGGACCTGGGTTACATTCCCAGCACTCACTCTAGTGCCAGAGGATGCAACACCCTCTTCTGCCTCTATGGGTGCCAAGAATACACATTTCACAGTGATACACATATAGACAAAACTACCACACAATACAATAAAAACTAAACACAAATAATGAGAGACACAAGAAAATTTCCAGGAACCTTGATCTTTGATCACTCGTATGGGCAGAGCTGTTATGTCTGCAGGCATGATGAAAATGCCCAGTGCGTGGAAGAGGCTTTTTCTTCACTTTCTGAAACCTACATAATCAGTTTTCACTTCTGATGGGTAAACAAGCTCAAAGTCCTGCACTCTGACCTCCTGAGTTCAGCTCATTTTGCCGTGGACTATTCTATGGCACCTGTGAACAACCCTGACCATGGTCACAGAGGTGCTATGTGAGGTACCATCTAGCAGTATGCTAGCCCAACCAACCAGCCCAACTTGAGACCTATCCCATGGGCAAGCACCTATCCCTAACACTATTAACGATGCTCTGTTATGCTTGCAGACAGGAGCATGTTGTCCTCTGAGAGGTTCCACCCAGCAGCTGACTCAGACAGACACAGACACCCACAGCCAAACAGTGGATGGAGCTTGGGGACTCTTCTAGAAGAACAGGAGGAAGGACTATGGGCCCCAAAGGGGGATAGGAGCTCCCCAGGAAGTCCAACAGAGTAACTAGCCAGGACCCATGGGGCTTTCAGAGTCTGAACCACCAACCAAAGAGAATACACAGGCTGTACCTCGACCTCCCTGCTCATATGTAGCAGATGTGCAGCTTGGCCTTCATGCAGGCTGCAAACAACTGGGATGGGGCTATCCCAAAAGTTCTTGCTTATACATGGGTTATGTTCTACTAGATGGGATGTCTTGTCTGGCCTCAGTGGGATAGCATCCTCCTAGTGTCACAGTGACTTGAAGTGCCAGAGTAGGATACCCAGGGGGCCCCACCTGCGCAGAGAAGGGAAGGGAAGGGGGGAAGGATTGTGGGAGTGGGGTGACCAGAGGCAGGCAGTGAGTAGGCTGTAAAGTGAAAAAAAAGTTAAATTAAATTAAAAAAAGATAAAAAACAAAAACAACAACAAAAACCTGATATAGCCTCACATGTGCACACATGCATGCATGCACACTTCTTGGAAACTACCTCATCATTCCTTCCTCAGTTTCCCAACCAAATGCATGACTCCTTTTGGGCAAGCACAAGGTAAGTGGCTTTTCACTTTCAAATGCAGTTCCCTGTCAAATTATAATTAGCCACCTCTGACCATTTGAAGGTGGACTTTGTAGCCACTTGTTTATTTGTGTTTCTTAGTATTGAAGTGTTTACTCATCCCCAGACAGAAACTTTTCCAGAACAGTAACCAAGGAAGATACAAAGTCACAATGAGCCAGAGAGGAAGGAAGGTATATTGAGTGTAGGACACTGCTCTCAGCGACACTGAGGCTACCTACTGTGTGATCAAGCAGGGGAGTCAAGCAAGGGACCTGCCAAGCCCCAGGCTCTGCATCTGAAACGGTGCCTGGTTCTAGGTGTTGAGCACCCTTTCGGTTGGCTCGCATGATTTATATAGTATAAAGGTTAGTCCCTATTGGCCTTTGGTGTCATAGAATCCAAGAATCATCAAATGAGATAGATCTCCAGACCTCAAGCTGGCCTTATGCCTCTTCCCCTCAGTGGTAATTTGAAATTGCCCATTCCTTCTTTTCCTTGGGTGATACCAGAGTGACCTTTCATCTTTTTTATTTGTTTAAATAAATATGTTTTCCACCTTTCTTATTATAAAGCACGTTTTTTAAACTGAAAGTTTGCAAAATAAAGAGAAAAAAGTAGAAGAAAAATCATACATGAGCTCATATACGATTAGTGATGTCTGGATCTTTTAAAAAATATTATTTTTATTACGTTTTAAATTGCATGTAACTGGGCAGTGGTGGCGAACGCCTTTGGTCTCAGCGCTTGGAAGGTAGAGACAAGCGGATGAGTTCGAGGCCAGCCTGGTCTATAAAGCGAGTTAAACGAAACAGCCTTAAATTGTGTTTGTGTTTCCTTTTTGCGTATACGAGTCCTAAAAGGCCAGAAGGGGGCGTCAGATACCCGTGGAGCCGCCTGACTTGGTTGCTGGGATTCAAACTTCAGCAAGAACGCGTTATTAAACCCCAGTCACCTCTCCTGTCCCGTGTCTGGATATTTTGATATATTTATTCCAGACATTTTCTATAGTCTCCTGCTTCCTCCCAACCGCGTCTGAAACCGAGCTACTACTTTCTGGTATCAGGGAGTGCCTCCCAGGTTCCCATTTCCCTGGGCTGTGGGACATTTCTGTAAACTGCTCTGGCACTAGTTGTCCTGTAACGCTGGCCTTCGATTGAACTTTCTTGTAAACTGAGGCGGGTATTTTAAAGAACTAGTTCAATAGAACTATTCCTGCAGGAAATAGCCTATTTTCGTAATAAGCCTAATAGTAACGACTCTTTTCGTAAAGGGTATTTTTTTTTTAAAGCAAAGTTTAATTACTTAGTGTTTAGCAATGGATCTACTCGTGCACGCTGGCATTTTAGTACCAGGCAACGATTTTGATCTTGGCCAGGCTCACCTGGAAAGTAATTTGAAACCTGGGCTGGACGTGTGGACAGGGCTCTGGGCTGGAAACTGATCCAGCGCGGGTCCCCTTACCTGGGCAGCGCCAGGGCCTCCTCGGTGTGGCGCAGAACCCCGGCTATAGAGGGGAGGGCCAGCACTCCGTCAAGGTCGAACGCGGCCACACGCAGCGCCATGATGGCCCGGGCTGCAGCGCCAAGCTGACAAAGACAAGAAGCTGGAAGTCTGTGGCCTAGAGTGGAGAGGCTGGGTGGGGGAAACCTAAGACTAGAGCAGCGCCAGGCTCAGCACCGCCCCCCGCCACGCCCCACCACGCCCACTACTGACATTGCCCTGCCTACTGACTGGCGGTCTAGCTGGGAACTTCCTGCTGGTAGTTCCACCCAAGCCAAGCGTGAATACTTGGCCACTTCCCCCTGCTTAGCCCAAGAACTAGAAACCCTGCCAAGGCTCCCCCATTCTCAGACTTTGACTATTTGGAAACAGGCTTAGTATGGGAAGAGAGGGATCTGGAGGGGGAGGAAAGGAGGAGAAGGGATATTCCAAACGTTTCCTCCTTCAGTTTTTTGTCTTGAATGTCGCATCCCATATATGTCGGGATCTGTGGACCATCTTCTCTAAAAGTGGTCTACATCTTTGCAACCCCCTCTCATCTGCCTGGTTCTTCTAGCAGTGTTTCTGAAATACAACATCGCCTCCAGTCACGGTGTGCCAACCCAGAATGCTTTCTCTCTTGAGGATTAGAAAAAAAGAATCGAGTCTGTTTCCTCTTTATACACTGTATTTGAAATAACACTGCTTAAAAGTGAGCTGGACTTCTTGGAGGTTTCTGGAACCTTCCTGCCCCTTGGCCCAGTGCTCTTCCTAGTTGGGAGGAAAAAGTGAAACCTCCCCTATTAATGAATTCAATGAACAAACCCACCGTTTAGTCCAAGGCTGCCTTTAGTAAAAGACTGCCTCCGGAGAGGCTCAGCCAGAGCATGTCAAATACAGAGGCAAGTGCTAGCAGCAAATCATTGAACTGAGAACGAGGTCCCTGTTGGAGGAATTAGAGAAAGGGTTGAAGGAGCTGAAGGGGCTTGCAACCCCATTAAAACAACAATATTAACAAACCAGAGCTCCCAGGGACTAAACCACTACCCAAAGAGTACACATGGACAGACAGACCCATGGTTCCAGCTATCAATGGGAGAAGAAGCCCTTGGTCCTGCCAAGGCTGGACCCCCCATTGTAGGGGAATGTCATGGTGGGAGAGAAGGGGGGTGGTTGGGGAGGGGAACACCCTTACAGAAGAAGAGGAGGGGGAGGAGATAGGGGGCCTGTGGTTAGGAAACTGGGAAAGGGAATAACATTTTAAATGCAAATAAAAAAAAACCTGCCTCCCTCCTTTACTGGACTCAGAAATTGACTTCTTCCTTTGCTCTAGCTGCTGCCAGTGAGGTGATGGAAAATGGTCCTACTGTGGATTAATTTTTGAGAGTCAGACACTTCCACTTCTTGCCTCAGGTCTTGTCTGGAGTAGTTTGTGTTTTCTGAAATTCATACCTAAGAAGCAGAAAGTGGCTGAAAATGTGGGGTGTTGCCCTGAGAACAGAAACAGTCTTTTGGGAGCACTTGTAGTAGAGTGTTGGAGAAAGAAATTAGATGGCCCTGGCCTGAAGACAGAAGAAGAGAGAATCTGAGGTGGGTATGGTCCTGTCTGACTGTGATTCTAACGTTCTGGATGCAGAAGTAGAAGGTTCCAGGGCTCAGTATTAGCCTCAACTTGTATACAAGCTTGCATACACACTCTTAAATAAACCTCTGACTTGACAGACTTTCCTTTGGGTTCCAGATTTACACATCCAGCAACTTTGCTTGACCCAGGAATGGTCCTCCATAGCTCCTGACTATGAACTCTGCTTTGGTCTCACCTTCAGCAACTGCTTCTTCCAAGAACCTATGATTTGGTTAAGTCTCCTCTAAAGACTTGTCCCTCAACCAATGGCACTACTAGGAGATAGCTGAACTTTGAAGAGTTGAAGGCCCAAGGGAGGTCTTCTGGTCAGTGGAGGTATGTCTTTCAAGAGTATGGTTGGACTCTGGCCCCTTACTTTGTCTTTCCCTTGCATCCTCTTCCTGAGGTGACTGGTTTTGTTACGTGCTGTTGCTGTGGGCAATCAGACCAACCATTCATAGGAAGACACTTCCAATCTGTGAGCCAGAAATACCTTTCCCTTCTCTAAGCTCTGGTGTTGCCGTGATAGTAGAAAACTGGCTGGAAAACAGGAGCAGCATAAACCTTGGCTCAGCTGCTCCATCCAGAGACCTTAGAGTTACTTGCTGACCCCTGGCTGACCCCTGAACCACATGCTCTGAAACTTGGTTCCTGGTCAGCTGACTGGGACAGAGGTGGCAGATTCTAGATCCATGGCAGTGTTTCTTTCTTAAAGGTTTGGCTTCCTGGAAACAAATCATCTCAGAGATTTTGTTGGCCTACCTCATCACTCATACTTAATATGTATGTATTTAATGCTTCTGACAATTATCAGTGTTTAATACACCTGCCTATTACTCATGGTTAATACACCATGTGTTTGAAAGAACTACAATGGTTTCTGTTGCACGCATCTGCATTTTGACTGATATAAAGTGTTACCAAGGCCAAAGGAATGGGTTTATAAAGGTTACAAAGCAAAGAAGAAAAACATGGCTACAAAAATGGAATTCACAAACCACTCCTTGAAAAGAAAACCACGAAGTCTTGTAAAATGAAATTCCATCTTCAATGGCAATCCTCCTTGGTTAGCATGAGAATAGCTTTAGCTGTCAACTCCACACAACTCAGAATGAAGATCTGTCTGTATGAGGTTGGACTATAGGCATATCTGGGGGGATTGTCTTGGTTGGCTTAGTTGATGAGGGGAGACCTACCCAAAATGTGTGTGGCACCTTCTGGTAGCAGCCCAGATAAAAAGAGATGGAAGGAAGGGTCTTTGCTTTGGCATCTTGGCCTTCACTCTTAAAAAGAAGTTCATTTTCCCCATTGCTGCTGCTTCTAATTCTTTGCTACTGATAGAACCAGCTTCTTCAAGCTTTCAGTAGAGACTGAAGACCAGCAACTCTCTGGGATCCTCTAGGGCAGTAGTTCTCAACCTTACTAGTGCTGTGACCCTTTAGTACAATTCCTCACGTTGTGGTAACCACCAACTGACAGAAACTATTTAAGAAAGGCTGTGGCAAGGAAGTGAGTTTCCTGAAGATGACCCACTGTTTTACATGGCTGAAATGAGTGTATTCTGGGGAGGGATAGCCCCAGAGACTTCATTTCAGGATTGCTTCTTGCTGCTGATATGCCTTTCCTGCCACTATTACATAGCTTAATGATTCTTGGGCATCAGCAGCCCTGTTGGGTAAATTTCCTGAAGACTAACAAGAAGATGAACTTTCATGAATTAATGCTGTTTAGATGAATTAATGACTTTATAACATTCCTGATTTGATTCGAATAATTTTAGGAAGAATGTTTAAGGAGATGGTTTTAGTTGTTTTGACAGAAAGATGTAATAAAGTTAGAATCAAGAATAGAATGTATCCTATCTGGTCTTGGTGACGGTGGCGAGCGCCCGGGAGGATGGGTTGGAGAATGTCTCCAGGAGACGGGTCAATGGTGCGGAGGTGATGCAGGAGCTCTTGCTGTGACCTGGGCCTATGTATGATACCACAGGAGTTTGACCAAGGATGCTGTGGTGTTTTAATAAGTGACCCCTTTTTCTGAAGATGTTGGGTGGTTAATGAAAGAAGGAATTGTATTCTTGGTGGTCTGAAAGAAATGTGTGGCTTTGAAAGATGATTATGAAATATACAGGAAAGGAATGAAATCAAAGGATGTTTTTCCATGACAGAGTCATGTTTGCACATGTATTCAGTAATTTGAAGATTCATGTAAGGCTTGGTGACCTCAGTTAATTCCTGGTATCCACAGTGTGGAAGAAGAGACCTGACTCCTGAAAGTTGTCTTCTGACCACATATACACAATAAGTAAACAAATGTAATTTTGAAATCTCAAAATAGTAAAGTTAAAACATTAGAATGCTGCCATTTTCTGAAATGTAAGCATGGTGCAAAGGATTTGTGAGTTTTGTTTAAACTTTATCTTCTTGAAATGAGAAAGGGATTAAACTGTCAAAATAATTAAACTCTTTATAATTCTTTCCCTTTTTGTAAAGATTTGTTTGTAATGGTAATGCCATTTGTCCGAGGTGCCCTTGGTGAGGCTGGAGTGACAGGCAGCTGTGAGCTGTCTGAGATGGGTGTTGGGAACTGAACTCTTCTGCCTCTGGATGAGCAGTAGGCTCTCTTGACTACTGAGTCACCTCTCCAGCCCAGCTTTGTGAAAATGAAGTCTTTGCGTTGTGGAGAGAAAGCAAGAGTGAGTACTGTGCTGGAATGTTGTGACTGTCAAATGAACTATAACTTCCTGTCCAAGTTGCTTTCTGTGGAGGGCTAGCTCAAACAGGTGACCTCATGCACATTGCAGGAAGCACATTAAATGATGTAGCTGCCTAATGAAAACAGCCAGTTTGTCCTCCCTGTGCCACTGCCTTACCTGCTGCTCATTGGTACTGTAATAATACACATAGTTTTCTCCTAAAAAAATAATAGAATGTATCATCTCCTCATAGAATTGTAAGTAGGGGCTGCATAATAAGGAATACAATGAGCTTCCATAATTGCACTAGAAGAGAAATAGGCTTGGGACAGATTTGTGATCAAGGAAAAACATTCATTCAAGGTCAGGTCCAAGGATGAAGCCATAGATGAGCAAGATGATAAAGCAAAGCAATGTGAAACTGTTGCTTTAAACTTATAATGAACTTATAAAATGAAACACTGCTTTAAACTTACTATCAACATCCTTCTGTAACTCCCCTTTTGTGTAACATTTTATCTATGAAATAATTTTATAAAGAACTTTTGTCTAAGAAGGTATAGATTGCCAGAGAAGAAATGAAGTGTGGCATTTGGGGCTCTGATGCATCTACCAAATGTATGTATGTATATGTCTATCTATATGTATATACATACCTGTGTAGGTATGTATGTATGTATATAAGAATGCATGGAATTCTTGTGGAATTGATGAAACAGGTGGTTGAACCTAGCCAAAGTGTGTGTGTGTGTGTGTGTGTGTGTGTGTGTGTGTGTGTGTGTGTGTATGTATGTATGCCTGACTTTCTCCTTTTCTTCTTTTTTTTTTCTTTCTGTCTCACAAAGACTTAGCAAACTCCAGTCCTCTCCCCTGGCCAGCGAAGGATCTTTGAGCAATAGAGAAAAGAGATCAAATAAATACCTTCTTTTCTTAATCCCCTGCTGTTATCAGTAGGAGTTAAATTGCCAGAAGTCAGCAGCTTTTGGCTACAGAATAGCAAAGAGTTAAAGATGATAGATAGTGCCAAAAGTAAGCAGGTTTTGGCCTTGCAACCGCTGACAGAAATTGCTTGGTAAAATAGCTTGGGCCACAACTGCTGACTCCATAACTTCCTTTTTCTCTGCTTTCTTCAGTACCTGAATGCTGTGGCTGGCCACCACAACCAAACTATAAAATTATTTTCATTGCTACTTCATAACTGTAATTGTGCTACTGTTAGGAATAGTAATGCAAATTTGATATGCAGGATATCTGGTATCCAGACTCATTTGAAAGGGCCATTTGACCCCCAAGGGGGACTGTGACCCACTGTTCTCAGGATTTGGTTTTGTTCCTCTAGAGAACACTGATTAATACAGTTCTGGGAAAGTGTCTTGCTGTCACACCAGCCTTTTGTTTATTTCTATGGACAGATCGACTCTTCAGCATGTTATGATACTCTGTATTTTCAGGACTCAATCTCATCTATAAATTAATGGGCTAGTTACATTCCTCTGTACTCTCTTGGACCACACCAAATTGACATGGTCCTTGTGTTTTAAGCCACCAAAGGCACTGGCAAATGAGTGCTTGGTCTCTCAAAAGGATATAGAATGAGGTACAATGTCTTGGGTAGGGTTTCCATTGCTGTAAAGAGATACCACGACCAAGGCAACTCTTATAAAGTTTTTTTTTTCTCTTTTTTTTGGGGGGCTGGGGATCGAACCCAGGACCTTGCGCTTCCTAGGCAAGCGCTCTACCACTGAGCCAAATCCCCAACCCCTAAAGACTTAGTTGTTTCGTCAACTCTTTTTTTTTTTTTTTGGTTCTTTTTTTTTTCGGAGCTGGGGACCGAACCCAGGGCCTTGCGCTTCCTAGGTAAGCGCTCTACCACTGAGCTAAATCCCCAGCCCAAGGCAACTCTTATAAAAGACAACATTTAATTGAGGCTGGCATACTGGTTCTGGTGTTCAGTCCATTGTGATCATGGCAAGAAGTATGGCAGAGCCCAGGCGGACATGGTGCTGGCAGGCATAGCACTGGAGGAGCTGAAGGCAAACAGGAGAAGACTGACTCTTCCAGACAACGAGGATGATGGTCTCAAAGCCCACCCCTACAGTGACACACTTCCTCCAAGAAAGCCACTCCTCCTAAGAGTGCCACTCCCTGGGCCAAGCATATTCAAACTACTGAATATCATTTGAAATTAAATTGATGGTCCTCACATCTACTAGTTATAATATTTATGTATGCTTTAGAAGCTAGTATGATATCAAAAATTGGCTGATATAATAGTGACATTTTGTAAATGACACCAGGTATCAATTACTATATTCATAGAAACTGTAGAGAGTTTATTGGGTTTTGTAGTTGTAAAGGTAACTTTTATTAGCCAGACTGTTGTCTAGGAGGCTTACTGCTTCTGTCTGCTAATCTAGGCCTAGTCCTGAAAGCTTCTAGCCTCCATATAGTCTAATCTAGGTCTAGAATGTTTTCAGCTTCTGGGACTACTGAATAAATTCACCATTTCTAGTTCTTTCTGAACTCTGGTTGGCTGGTTCAACTCAGCTGTTCCAACTCAAGACTCCTCTCCAAGGTGAGTGATTCAAACTGGCTTCTCTTGGCTTCTCACTGAATTGCTCTGCTTGGAAAAACTGCCTCTGACTTCCACAAACTGAACTGCACTGACCACATGAACTGAACAGAACTGCAGGAATTCAACTGAACTCAACTGCATTCAACTGAACTGCATTAAACTCAACTCAACTGAACTCTACTGCATTGCCTGGGTTCAACTGACCTGCACTCCCCATTGACTGTCTCAGTGATGCTCTTCAATAGCCTCTTTCCTCTCTGTTCTCTTGAGAGTTGGGCATATCCTATCTCTGTTGAGAATCTTTCTCTGATTCATTATTCTGTCTGCCTGTCAATTAGACATCACTTTCAAACATGGCTGCTTCTTCTACAAACTAACTTTACTTTCATTGTCTGAGATTAAAAGTGTGTACTAAGGGAATGCCTGTATCCCAATCAGAGGGATTAAAGGTGTGTCATTCCTGCTAGATCATACTGACTTAGACAGTCTTTGGATGTGATCCCTTGCCAGAGCAGCCGTGTTACTGTATTACTCTACATTGAGTGCTGGGATAAAAACAGCCAGAGCCTCACAGGTGCTGGGCAAGGGCTCTGTCCCTGTATGAGACCCCAGTCCTCTTTTTATTTATTTTTTTTGAGGCAGAGTCTCACTAAATTGCTGGTCTTTAAGCTCATGTTCTAGCCCAGACTAGCCTTACCTTTATGGTCCTTCCTCCTTGGCCTCCAGGGAAGCTGAGATTGTAGGCCTGCATCATCAGGCCTGACTTGTTAGGTTTTGTTTTGGATTTCCTGACACTCCTACTCCCTGTTCAACCTCTGTCTCCCAGCTTGATTTTAATTTATTTTTATTTTATTTTGTGTGTGTGTGTGTGTGTGTGTGTGTGTGTGTGTGTGTTGGTTTGTATGTATACCTGTGCACCAAGTGCATGAAATGCCTGAGGAGACCAAAATAGGGTGTTCAGTCTCCTGCAACTGAAGTTATAGATGGCTATAAGCCTCCATGTAGGTGCTGAAGGAGTCCAGCCCAGATGGGAGAATAGCCAGTGATCTTAACCACTGAGGCATCTCTCCAGCCCCCAGCTTGATTTTAAAAGCTATTTTGCCCTGTGAGGGTTGGATGAGGAGTTTACATTGAGTGTTCTCTCGGCTGTGTCTGTTTCAGTTGAGCTCAAATTTAAGCTGCTTCTTAGAGGCACTGAATTCCCGTTCTGCTTAATGCTTAGTCTGTTGATGGTGTGCTATTTCTATCGGAAAATTCCTTTAGTTCATTCAACAAATATTTTTAAAGTATTTACTATGCATTATGTACTATTGCATGCACCTGGGACTCATCTGTAAGGGCGGCAGACCAAAAGAAAGAGCCACTGGTGAGTTCAGTTCATGGTATGTTGTATTTCCAATGGGGCCAATTGCCTCTAGAGGACTGAGACATGAAATGTCTGTCACTATTTCAGCTGCTCTATGTTTGTAGTCACCCACAGATAGGAAAGCTGCATGATATAGTGGCATCTGTCATTCAGAGCCACACAACTCCTTCAAGCAGCTTCTCTCTATTAGGATAGTTCTCACATTCTGCTCACTGCTTTCTTGTGGTAGACTCCACAGGTGCTACCTTCCCCAAAGCAAACCTGCCCCAAGACTGGCCATATGGCATGGCCTCTGGTGTCTCTTCCTGAGACTGGTCATGGCAATGAATGATCTGAGGAAATCGGGTGGGGAAGAGGGTTATGTGCTGGAACTTTCTTCCAGTGATGGTGGGAGTAGAAGCATTTGTTTTTTCTATGGAGGCTTAAATAGAGGAGTGTCTACAGTCTAGTCCTGAGTGGACATGGTACTGGGAGGCCCAGCAATAATAGCCTTGTAGAAGCTGTATCATGGCATGACCCACTCTTACAGTGGTGATTTTTGGCTATGGGGTTTCTAGGTCTGCCACCATATGGGTCCTTGAGATTGAATTCTGGTTATCAGGCTTGGTGGCAGTTGCCTTTATCCACTAAGCTATGTCTCCGGCCCCTGGGAGTAGGGTTTCTGAACTGGCTTCTCACATCTTCCCCAAGCTTCTCCTTAACAATTTCCTTTCTGCTCATGTGACAGAAAGAAAACTCCAAGCCTGTAAACAAGAACACTGTAAGACAGATTATCTTAGATACAAACCTATGAATTACGATAGAAGAGCTGCTTGAACAACAGAATTAAATTCCATCAACTCTATTCCCTGCCAGATGTAAATCTGGGTAAAGACCTGTAAGCTATGCTCACCAGATCAGTTGCATCAGCCCAGAGTACACGTGGGAGCTGCTGAGCCAAAGGAGGACATGAGAGAAGGGTCTTGAATGTCACCTTCATCAGTTACTGTGTGGGTAGGGATGGTACAGACCCCATGGCTCCAGCAGTCATAGGACTGGTCCTGTGATCCTGATTGGGCTGTAGCTATTACTTTTGTTTATTTTCTGAGTTCAATTCCGCAACTGCTATGGGCCCACACATATATTCTGTCATTGCCAGTAAGGACACTTCTTACTCCTAACCATCCCCCCAACAGCATCTCAGCATCTTCAGCATCCACTGTGCACTCTGCAACTTCAGGCCCATCATTAGTAAAATTCACCATGCCCTTGCCCTTCCTCCTCTCCCTCCCTCTCTTGTTCACACCCCTCCCCCCATTTCTTATTGCCTGGTTTGGGACTCTTACCTAAGGAACCTATTTCCACTGGGGTTCGCTCTAGTGTTCTGCTGTTTCTTCTCTCTCTGTGCCCCTAGAGAGTGGGAGGAACAAGCAGATGAACATCTAGATCTTCACCTTGGCTCCCAGATGCCCCTAGACACAGACATTAATATCACATCATCAGATTCTACCACAACCAGCTGACAAATTCAGCTTTTTCTTTTGTCTAATTTGGCTTCCCCTCTGTTCTCTTAGAAGCCTATGAAAGCTCTTCTCTCTTGCCAGGTCCCCGGAACCCTATTGCTATCAGCCAGGGCATCTTTCCTCCTGCTGTTTGACTGAGGTAACTGACAATCCAGTGGCTCCCAGGCTCACCAAGCAACATACTTCCACCGATGAGGATAACCTGTGCTCAGGTCCAAGGCTAGATCTTCTGATGTGCTGAACCCAGCACCTTCCAGGGCACACAAATGTCCTCTCAGTTGCCTCCTTATGGGGCTAGCAATCCTTGCCTCTATAACTATCAGAAACCACAAAGCCCCTGCTTCAGGCTCTAGAACCTTTAACATGGAAAGGGAAATGGTTCAAGAAATGTAGTGAAAGACCATGTAAATGAGATTGACATGCTGAAGTCCAGGGTTGCATTTCTACCGCATTTCAATCTCATGATTTGCCCATTTCTTACGTTAGTGGAGTTTTCAGCTCTGGTTGAGGAGAAATGAGTTGTCATGAACTAGGACGATTTCTATGAAGAATGACACGGCGCAGAAAGCTGCTCTGTCAGCCTTAGCTGAAAACCCCATAACCATCTTGCCTTACCCATGACCCCTTCCCACCCACCAAGCCTTCCTGCCTCCAGACCCCGCCATCATTAGATCCCTGGCCCAACAGACAGGTTCTAAAGAGGCACAAAATAGTGCCCCAAATCTGCAAGATTCTGCTCGCTTCTGTCTGCAGTCACATAGATTCTTGTGCTGTCTGTCAGACCTGGAAGGTTTGGCTAGTGTTTGGAAAATACAGTGCACTTTCTAAAGCTTTAGGATTCATCTGTATGTTTGATAAACTACATATGGGGCTGATGAGACAGGTCAGCTGATCAATGGGATTGCTGTCACCAAACTACCTGCATTTGATATCTGAGACGTACATGTTAGGAAAGACTCCTGGACATTGTCCTCTGGCCTCCACATGAGTGCCTTGGCGGTTTTTGTGAAGATGTGGCAGCAGTAACCTGTGCAGGCAGTGGAAGACTGGATCCCCTGTGTATGATCTGCTTATCTTCCTGCTGACACAGAAAGCACCTGGAGGGGCTTTCTCTTCCAAGGCTGGGAGGCATCTTGTTCTCTTGGGCTTTGATAGGTGCTTTGGATGTCAAAGGTTGAACTTAAGGGAATGTGAAGAGTAAGTGTTACTTCAAGGACCATGTTTTAGTACTGAGGTGCCTAATCTGGAGGGTCTGGAGAGGTGGTAGAAACTTTTGAAAAGTGTAGCCTAGTTGAAGGGAGTTTGGTCACTGGGGGTGCTCTTGGAAAGAATATTAAATCACAGCCCCTTCCTGCTTCTCTCTTTGTCTCTCAGACATCATGAGCTGAGCAGTTTCCTCCAGCACAGGCTCCCATCACCACAGGTTCCCAAGCAACAAAGCCAACCAGCCTGATTGGAGCCCAAATTAACCTTTCTTATATGCCGTCTTCTTCGGGTAGTTCACTGCAGTAACAGAAGTCTAATAGAAGATTTCTCAGTATGTGACATACTGTAGTCACCAGTCGGCTGATGGAGGACCCTGGAATGAGTTCTTTTTCCATTCAAAGCATGAATAAAGTCAGTCCCATGTCCGTGGATCACTAGGATTAGGACACACCCATGACAGTGTAGAACACTGAGGGAGTGAAAGCTGAGTGGAAAGAGGGCCATTAATAGATAAAAATGAACCAACCAACCAACAACAACACACTAGAAAAAGAAGCCAGTACTCTATTTGGAATTTACATAAACAAGGCCCTGGTATTCCACACTTCTAGCCTTGGAGTGCTGTGAGCTTATTCAGCCAAGACTAAATTCTTATTCGGTGCAGGTCCTGGTCTATATGGCCCTGGTCTTCATGGTTCTGGTCTGATGACTCTGGTCCACATGGCTCTGGTCTGATGACCCTGGGTTGTATGGTTCTGGTCTTTGTGGCTCTGGTCTGATGACCCTGGTCTGCATGGCTGAGATGGGATAACGAAATGACCTGCACAGAAGCTCACACTAACTTTTTAAATCTGAGCCCAGCCAGCCTGACTGTTCTTCACAGGCATAAATGACTTATAAGAAACTACAAAACCTCACTCACCCTAATTGAGTAGTGTCTCCTGAGTGGGGATTCTGCAGCACATTGCTTTGTGCCATGGGTGCCACTGGGCTACTGTCTCCTAACATGTACCCCCAAGGTTAGAATGAGCTCCCTGTGCTTGTCTGAGGGATATTTGTTGGAGTTCATCACTTTCTTTATTACTTCTGGGACTGCGGAACTCACTTCACAGCCGAAGAAACACTACAGGAAGCATAGAAGATGCTGGCTGCTAGCTGGGTCAGACTCACACTGTTAGCCTTGTTACACAATTCAGATCATCACCTGCCTGAGATATGGTGCTACCTATAGTAAGTGGACACTTCTATACCAATTAACAATCAAAACCACACACACACACACACACACACACACACACACACACACACACACACACACTCACTCACTCATGCATGCATGTACACATGCACACATGTGAAAGATAATCTCTCAAATGAGACTCTTGTTCCAGATCATTCTAGGTTGGGTCAAGGTAACAGTTAAAGCAGTCTAGGAACCTGACCCACACTTTAAACCCCAGCACTCGCAGAGGCAGAGGCAGAGGCAGAGGCAGAGGCAGAGGCAGAGGCAGAGGCAGAGGCAGAGGCAGAGGCAGAGGCAGAGGCAGAGGCAGAGGCAGAGGCAGAGGCAGAGGCAGAGGCAGAGGCAGAGGCAGAGGCAGAGGCAGAGGCAGAGGCAGAGGCAGAGGCAGAGGCAGAGACAGAGACAGAGGCAGAAGCAGGTAGATCTCTGTGAGTTTCAGACTATCCAGGGCTACATAGTGAGATGCTGTCCCATAAAACAAAACAACCACCCACCCACCACTCAAACCCTAAAGCTATCCAGAACAGGCAAGGGGAGAGGTGAGGAGGGGATGCTCTAATCAAGGGCTTTGCCCTTTAGACCTCCTTCCTCCTGACAGCTCTGGATGTGCTGCGCTATGCCCCTTGTGTGCCAGGATCTGTGAACACAAACTGCTTTCTTAGGACGCTCATTCCCATGTCTGTATCTGACCAGACTTACTTCAAATTTATTCTGGGTGTGAGTTTTCAGAACAAAAAGGATTGTCGCTGTGGAAGGCTGTGTGTGTCTCCAAATAGAGGGAAAGCTCTGGTTGTGGGTGAAGGGACTCCCCCAGAATTTTATTCTTTTGACACATTTTAGGAATCCTCCCTCACTGTTGAAACTACAAAGCCCCCCTTCCACCCAGGAGAGCACAACACAGATTCCTGCCTCTTCTGCCTTCCTCACATCTAGTTCTTGAGACTGGAGTTAATCAGATGCGTTTATCCTGACCTTTGTATGAGAAGCCAGTGACATGAATAACCAGGGAGGGAGGAGAATTGATTGCAGCAGCAGCAGCAAGCGCTGATTTCCAGGGACAGCTGAGATAGCAATACCAGTGATGCTTGAGTTCTGGTGCCTGGCTCTGCAGGAGGAACCTACAACACGGGCAACAGGGCTGCTCTGGGCTGAAGTGGAGTTGACACCTCCTTTGTGCCTACCTGGCCTCCCAGCAGGCCCTCCAGTTTTGTAAGTGCTGCTGCAAGCTGCCCAGTGGCTTTATCTTCTGCTTTACTTAAATGATAGTTGTTTCTATTGCTGATAGCCAAGCATCTTGACAGATATAGTCTGATACATTTTCCCTCCTCCCTTCCCCTCCCTCCTCCTTTCTCCTCCCTCTATCTCTCCCTCTTTTCTTCCTCTGATTCTTCCTTCCCATCTCCCAGTTTCCCGGTGAAGAAGCAGCTAGCTTCATGTTTGCATATGCCAAGAGTGTTATAGTAACATTATAAATTACATGATCAATGAGAAGATGTGTGTTTCCTCATTTTAGCACTCGAATGTGCAACAATGAATATAGAGCATGCAGATGTTTGTGTTTGTACAAACATCGCAGACACTTGCCGTCTGAAGCAGTTCACAGAGCCCATGCCAACTCACGGGCTCCTCAAGGAAAGCCTATGGGTTGTCACCATCGTTCACACCCTCCTTTCACTTGTGAGGAAACTGAGGCACAGACAGCTTTTGAGAGTTGCCTAAGGTCATAAATCCATGCCCCAGCAGAACTGGAAAATCAAAATGCAGCAGCCCTGGTCCATGGAAGTCAGAAAGCCTTGAGAGTAAGTAGCTCAATGGGGAGGCAGAGCTTGGAGTTACTGGAATGGAAGGGGCCGAGGGGAAAGGGCAGTAAGGAAGAAGAGATCAGAGCCTGAGGAAGCCTGGGGTCTCTAAGTGCGGGGTGGTGCCATGGAGATCACGAACAGCACGAACCTGGCTGTGATAATCCACAAACTGTAAAGGTACCGGAGGTCAGCTTGTAGATTTAGAGCATGACAACCTGATATCTCTAGAAGGTAGAAATTGAAGTCATGTGCAAGGAGGGTAAGAAGACAGCCCTGAAGCCAAAGCAGGCAGGAGAGCCTGGCACCCTCAGACAGTGGTTGGAGTTGGGGCAGAGATCTTCCAGGTGAGAAGGACAGAGGCAGCTGTCAGGTGGGTGTTCCACGGATCACTCACATTTTGCTGGCAACTGTACATCGTTATGACAGACCCTACAATCCTAGAGGACCTCATCTGGGGTGTGTTCATGGATCCAGAGACACTCCAGGTGACAGCCCTGGAGCCTACGGTCCTTCAGAGCCGGGAGCAAGCCATCATAGTAATTGGCTGAACAGAAGCCAGAGCCGCATCTGTCTGTGCTGGGCACAAAGGGAAGAATAGTGGTAGACTCCTCCTCCTTCCAGTGTGTGTGTGTGTGTGTGTGTGTGTGTGTGTGTGTGTGTGTGTGTGTGTGTGTGTGTGACAGAGAGGGAGGGAGAGAGGGAAGAGAGAGAGAGAGAGAGAGAGAGAGAGAGAGAGAGAGAGAGAGGCACAGTATGAGAGCACAGTCTGCGGAAGCCTGTGGTGCTGGTGGCTCTCCAAGATAGCCTCTTCAGTGGCACCTACGTGAAGCCTCAGATGTCTCCTGGAGCTGACCAGCACCAGGAAAACTGAGCATTCTGTTGAACTCGGATCACCTATCTCCAGGAAGCTAGCCCGAATCCCTCATCCCAACAGTGCCTCCCAAACCTTGCAGGTTCTGTGTCTGGGCAACCATGAGCTGAAGCAACTGAGCTCTGTTCTGCACCTGTCACTGCTTCCGAGGGACCCTCGTCAGCCACCCCAGGTCTCCAGCCGGTTGGTTCTCTGCATCCCTTGAGGGGCCTGTCTTCTTCTATGACAAGTAAGTAAGCAAGTTGTTTGTTCCTGAGGCTTAGACTAGGAAGAGGTGCTCAGCACACTGGGGAGACTGGATGTGAGCTCAGAAGGAAGTTAGCAACTTGTGAGCACTGAGGAAATGGTCCTGTCAGAATGCTGGAAGTCACTTGCTCCTGGTTGACTCTGCTGGACCCGCTCAGAATGTTGTGAAAGCACCACGTCCCAGTGGCTGTGGAGACTTCTGTCTTGTAGTAGTGTTCACTTTTGTGTCCTAATAGCTCCCATCCTCTTGTTCATTTATCCCTTCATTCAGTATTCTACACACTTACATGAATTAGGCTAACAGACAGCGGTGGGCTTTACTGACATGAAAGTTAGCAAGTCCTCCATGGCTTGTGTGGATCGAGGTTGGAGTTAGACAAAGTACTGCCTCCCCTTCAAGATGGCACCCGACCTTGAGAGGTTACTCTCCTGTGGTGAGCAAGGCAGTGAGCAGAGTAGCCATGGAAGCAAAGTGTGAGCGCCCCATCCCTGGAGCATGTTAGTGAGTGTTACTTAGAAAGATGAAGAACTGGCATTGGCTTCATTTCCTCTAACAAGGGGGTCTCTTTGGTGGAGAACTGGGGTTGTCTGTGGGGTGCTGTGGCATGAGGGGTTTCTGGGGGCAAGAGGCAGTGCTTCAAGAAAGGGTAGAGTGTGTCTGATAAGTAAGCAGCTAAGGAGCAGCTGCAGTAGGAGGGTGGACAGGGTAGAGGGTCTGAGTTGTACCAGTTTCAGGGGATTCGCATCTAGGTAGATAAGCAAGGTCATAATACGTGCTGGAGCTGTGTGGGTGTGCTGGACCCTGGTGAGCATCACTCTAGTGGGAACGTTTACACATGAGCCCTTTACATGTGGAATAGTTTTTGTTTGTGTGTTTGTTTGTATAGATCTCATTTACCCAGTCTTAACAAATAATGGCATCACTCCACCAGCATTCTTATCCCAGAACTGCTAATCCTCTGATGCTGGGACTCAGAGTCCAGAGCCTTTCACTTTAAATCTTTGTAACTAGTGGTGGAAGGTTACTCTAATTACTGCTGATTACGTGGAACAATTTCTTCTTGAGTTTCCGGTGACAAATTAATGAAATGATCACAGTAGGCTAATTACAAAAGGTTGGAGACAACTCAAACACAGCCTCTGGAGCCAATGGCATCTCATTTGCACATTGCTCTAGACAGCCCTTAACAGACATCTTTTCCTGGATCTCTAAACAACACAACTTCAGCGTGCCTGCATCCCTGCCGTCGTTAATAAGAGGGAGTTAATCCTTGTGATAACACTCAGACCGTAACCTTGGAATCTGCAGCCATGGTATCAGTTAAAAGGAGGAGTCAGTGGCCTGCATGCAGAGGAACGTTCTAGAACTTTGGACCCATGAGCCAGCTTGGGTTGATGAACACCTTGTCTCTCACAGACCCCAGTCTTGACAGTGGCTCGGCAATAATGGCCAGCGTCTGTGTTTCTAAAATGCTGCCGTGTACTGGCTGAGTGAGCTCCTGCACAGTCACCCATGTGGTTGACAATGCTACCATCATAAAATTTAGAAGCAGGGGCTTGAGTTTGACCCAGATTTGTCATTTCTATGCTCTATGAACTAGATAGATTTGTCAGCTTCTCCAAGCAGCACTACACACAGGAGATAGTTCTTTCCCTCTAGGTCCTCCCAGGGGCGATGTAAGTCCTCATGTTGGATCACCAGGGTACCAAAGTTCTGTGTAAACCTGAGGGATAGTAATCGGAATTGTTCTTGGGAAGCCATGTTAACATGAGACAGAGCCTGGAATGATTCTTACCCAGCCTGTTTCCCAGCATAAGAACAAAACAGTGTGTCTTCTTGCTGGATCTAAGGAACTGAGGTTTTTGATTTTTTCAATTATCTATTATTTTATGTGCATAATTGTCATCCAAGTGACTTCAATCTCCATCTGTTACTTACCGAACACATTGTTGGCCTTGAAGGGTGGGGTAGGGGAAAGGAAAGAATAAAGAATAGGTAACGGGGATCTGGGGAGGTGGGTTGATGGATAAAGAGCTTGGCCCACAAGTGTGCGCACTGGAGTTCAGAAAGCAGGTAAAAGCGGGGCAGGTGTGGGGGCTGCTTATAATCCCACAGGTCAGAGGCAGAGATATGGGGTCACCAAGGGCAAGCTGGATAATTAGACCAACTGGATTTGTCGAGCTTCAGGTACAGTGAGAGACCTTGCCTCTATAAATAAAGTGGGGATTGATTGAGGAAGACACCAGTTTCGACTTGGGGCCTCCACATTTCACACACACACACACACACGCACACACACACACACACACACACACACACACACAAATTACACATAAATTAGTAATGAGATTATGACAGCTCCTTTGCCAAGCCTTGGTCTTCCCCATAGGCTCGTTCTGCCTAGACACTTTTTGCAGGAGACTCGGGGTGAGTAAGGAACATGGTCTTTATTTCAAGAAGCAAGTTTACAACAGGGCTTCTGAGTCCTCATCCTAAGGAGGGTGTTCTCAGCAGGACTCTGCTCCTCTTGGAACTTCTGCCCCCTTTGCCCCAGTTTTGGTGGCATACGAGAGTTCAGATGTGTTAAATCCAGTGAGATTACAGATGGACTCTGGTATATTATTACTATTGTGATAAAAATACAGGTAGTGCCATGTTCCAGGCCCTCAGCCTACAGCCAGCAAGCACAGCAACATGGTGTCCCGCCACCATCTCAGACTCCAGAACCATGGCGTCCTCCTGAGTAGACACTCAACACTTTAAATAATACCTCCTCATCCCCATCCGACTCTAAGTTCTGTCTCTGGAAATTTGATGACTCCAGGTGCCTCTTCCTAGAATGGGAGTCACACAATGTTTGTCCTTTTGTGTCTATCTTATTCCAACTAGCATAGCGTGCTCAAGGTTCATTCTCGTCAGGGTCTCCCTTTGTAAGGCTCTGTAGTCTCCACTGACAGCACTGACAATGCTTTCTTTATTGTGTCTCTCGGGACATAGGTTATTCCTCCCATCACACAATTCCCTCTGATTGCTTATATCCACTCAGATGGCAGACTGGAATCCGAGTGCCATGTGAATTTGGAGTGAAGCCGCACCTGTGAGGCTGGAGGAGGACACATAAAACACACGGTGGATGTCGTTGCATACTAAAAAGACTTTTCAATATTATGCTTATGGTAGGGAATTTAGAAAATGTAGAGATGTAGAAAAGTGTCAAAAAGTTTTTAAAAGCCTCTGGGCGAGGGAGGGATGCCTTCCCCTCTGCCTTGCTTCCTATGGCAGGCAGGAGAGCTGGCTCTGAGGCCATTAGAGGGGAAGAACTGTCCCTGTCCCTCACCAGCTGCAACATTTGGGAGAGCGGGCCCTTCACCTCCCTTGGGTAGCAAAGCAGAGCTGGCACTGGTTGTGGAGATGGCCGGTGAGCCGCCTTGATGTCATGAGAGTGGGAGAGCTGGCTCTGCCCCCTGCTGGTGGAGGCATTGGTGACCTAGGCCAGGCAGGGATAGAAAACCTGGTGCTGCAGACTGACCAGCTCAGATACCTCTCAGGCCCAGATCCAGGGCTGTGACTTAGCCCACCCCAATAGCTACCTCATCCATGAACCACTAGAGCATGCGAAGGGGTCCTACAGATCCAATACTACAGGATCTCCATGACACAGGGCAACAACAGGATATTCAAGAGGAGTCCCAGTGAGGATCCAGTATTGCTAGGGTAGCAGCAGCCAGAGACCTTGGACCAGATCAATGACTCATTGCAATGTACATTTGCGGGCAAACAAGTGTGGACAAAAGGGTACGCTGTGGGACACCCTTTGACACAGTGCAGCTTCCACAATGAGATTTTTTCTTTTTCTTTTTTCTTTTCTTTTGTGGTGGGGCGAGGTTGCCAGGGTGGAAGGCAGGTATGGAAGGATAGAGAAATGAGTGGGATTGGGGTGCATGATGTGAAATTCATAAATAACCAATAAATTTCATTTAAAAAGTTAAAAGTGCCACTAATCTAGGCCCTAGAGACAACAGGTGACTGCAGGCACACAGAAGAAAAATAAAAGAACATGCTGACCCTGATTGTTTTCCGTAGACGTGAAGGAGTTGGGGTTAGGGAAGCAGGCCCAACACGAGGCTGCGGCTTCTCCAGAGGCAGCTGAGCATGGTGCCAACAATGAAGGCTGACTCCCAAGGCAGGTCTTCCTGTTACCCCCCTATAGGGGGCGCTGTTCTGGAAGACCCTTCCGGAGCTGACACCTCTTGGAAATCACTAGCTTTTTAAACAGTTCCCTGGGACATGTGGGGAGGGATCAGGACAAAGCAGTCACCTCTGTAAGAACCAAGGCAAGGCAGAGAAAGGTGCAGCCAGGCTGCGTGTAGGTGTACACAGGTACAAAGGTGGCCAGGGTGATAGTCCTCCAAGAGAACAGGCGATGAATGAAAATCTCAAATTTTAAAAAAGACGTTTTGAGACTATAGCGTAATTACATAGTTTCTGCTTTCTCCCCCACCCCCCGTCACAAACACACCTCAGACCCTCCCATGCACATCCATCCCCCCTTGTTCTTTATCAAATTCCTGGCATCTTTTTAAAGATTATCCATATATATTATATATTAAATAAAATATATAATATATTCCTATATACATAAATATAACCTTCCTAAGCTGTATATAATGATACTTTTATGTATGTTCCCAGGATGAGCATTTGGTACTAGAGAACTAATTGGTGTGCTTTCTCTTGAGGAAGGCCATTTCTTCAGCTCTCAGCCTTCCTTAGCTGACAGGAGTTCTTTGTGCTGGAGAGCTTCCCTTCCATGTTTGCATATCTACCATTGTCATTGTACTGCCTGGTTTTGTGTATCAACTTGACAGAAGCTGGAGTTACCTCAAGAAAGGAGCCTCCCTTGAGGAAATACCCTCATGAGACCCAGCTGTAAGGCATTTTCTCAATTAGTGGTCAAGGAGGGAGGACCCAGCCCATGGTGGGTGGTGCCATCCCTGGGCTGGTAGTTCTGGGTTCTGTAAGAGAGCAAGCTGAGCAAGCCAGGGGAAGCAAGCCAGTAAGCAGCATCCCTCCATGGCCTCTGCATCAGCTCCTGCTTCCTGACCTGCTTGAGTTCCAGTCCTGACTTCCTTTGGTGATGAACAGCAATGTGGAAGTGTAAGCTGAATAAACCCTTTCCTCCCCAACTTGTTTTTTGGTCATAATATTTGTGTAGGAATAGAAACCCTGACTACAACATTCATCCTTGCTCAGCTCATGTAAATGAGACTTGGGTGTAGCTTCTGACATTTCTAGGAGACACAATCTCCCAGCAAACTCTCTGTTCCTCTGGCTGTGGATCTTCCCACTTCCTGTCAAGCGATTCCCAAGCCTTAGTTCAGGTGCAGGAGTTCCACTGTAAATGTATCAGTTGGGACTGGGTGGTCTCGCTCTGTATATATTGCTAGACACCAGAGGAGAATGTGCATGCAAGATCTGGCTGGATGGTGAGGGGTTGTGGGGGGCTATGGCTGAAAATCTTAAAATTTCATGAGTCTCTGAATTGAAATCTCTTGGTTTCCCCTAAATACACCCTGGAGCTGTGAATTATAGTAGTAAATATGACCCATAAATTGAAGCATGTTGACGTGTTACCCCATTTACTCTTTCTCTACTTGGCACAGACAAGTCACTGTGTGTTCCCACTGGGTCACAGTGCACTGACCTCCACATAGCAGCCTGGTGCCTGGCCCCCCTCTTTAGTGTTCTGGAGCTCACACACAGACGCCTATGACTCCACTGGACTATGTACCCGTTCTGGGAGGTCATAGTAACCCTATAGATAAGCTGAATTCTCGTGTGCTGTTAATGACATGGCCCGGACTCAAAGCCACGTTTGCAGACTGGATGGGGTAAGGAGCACAGTGCAGAACAGTGACAGTTTGGAGGAGAGACAGCAGCCGCTGGTGGCTCTAGACTCTCGGCTGGTCATTTGGGACAGGACAGGATAGACCAAAGGACGAGGATCATAGAAAAGAAGCTTCACAGCTGCATTGGTAGCAATGGTGATTCTGATTCCTGCCTGGATGTGGCCACTTCTGTGTTCAAAGCATCTTCTCACAAATATTTGTGAAGCCATGATTAAGAACACACAATATTTAGCTATGAGTGGCATTTAGGGCCTTAGAAATGCTGTGCGCCTATCACCATTCTAAAACATCTCAGAACATTCTCATTACTGTCAAAAGGAACATGATGTCTATGCTAAGAGCCAGTGTTCTATCTCGAGTCTATGTACACAGGGTACCATACATGGACATTTGTATACATGAACTGTGTGTGTGTGTGTGTGTGTGTGTGTGTGTGTGCAGGTGCATGTGTGTGTGGGTGCATGTGTGTGCACATATATTCAGGGGCCACAGTCTCAGATGTTCATTAGGTGTTATCTTTACTTTTGAGACAGGACCTCTCACTGGGTCTAGGGCTCAAATGACTAGGTTTGGCTGAGTGGCCAGCAAGTTCCAGAGGTCATCTGTCAACGGACTCTTGCAGTATGTGGCTGGCCTCTCTCACATAGCTTGTTTTAGAAGTTCACCCCATCAATCGCAAGCGTTGTTAGTGCTTGATTCCTTCACTGAACCCCACTGTTTATATACACTGCCCATCACTCCATTGCTCAACACCAATCACATTTGGTTACCTGCATCTTTGGGTCATTGTCACTAGTAGCCAAATCCTTCTGCTGACCACCTTGTCCAATGCAGTTAGCCGTACTTTATAGATGAAGAGTTGAGGCTACTGTGGCAGGAAGGCTATCACTCTGTGAAGGTCAGTCATGTCAGCTTGTTAGTTAAGTAACTAACAATCCAGTGGCTCTGGAAAAAAGGAGAAGTCTGTCTCCATAAAGCTGAGCAGCCAAGGGGCCCCCTAAGCTAGGCAGGCCCATTGACAGCCATTGGCTCAGTGTCCAAACCATTATGGAGTGTGAAAGACAAACACACTGCATGCCACATTGCTTGACCCTAAGTGTCCTCTCCTTGCTTATTCAGTTGCAGAGAGACAGTGCCTCAAAGAAGCCAGCTCTTGGTAGTCCAAGGGAAACCAGGACCCTCTGAAGCCATGACCCTTTCCCATTCTGCTCTCCAGTTCTGGACACATCTTTATCTCTGGTGTCTCCTTCTGGTGCCAGCAGGTGAGTGGGTACCACTACTACCACAGGCCACATAATGGACTCTCCTGAAGGCCAGCTCACTTCATTTTCAAGAGTACCTGGGACACTTAAGGTCATTGGCTGTGTGCCAGCACCACAGGGTGAAGATGAGAGGATGTTTCAACTCTAGTATTAGCAGCTTTGTTGCCTTTGAAAGTCCCAAGTTTTAGTATTCCTGATCTCCAAATGCAAACAGCATCCTAGACCACTCAAGCTTACTGTGGGGATGAAGGAAGCTTACACACAGCACACAGGTGAGGGCAGATAGGTGGGTACACAGTAGCTATGGTCATTGCAGTATCTTCTATCCCAATGGTTGCTGGGATTTTCTGGGTTTTTTTTTTTTTAAGGTTGTTCTTTGCCTGCTCAGACAGCAGGGCCTCTGAGTGAAGAAGCTATTATGCAAAGCACAATGGAAAGGACATGATAAATTCCAGCAGACAGTTTTGCAGAGCTTTGCACAGCTGAAGAGAACTGGTCACAGCTGGTGATTTAAGAACTCAGGGTGGGACCCTGCGTGGGAGATGTTCTCGTGGGTGGAAAGGGGGAAAAAAACCTCACTATCAGCCAGGTTCATAGCAGTGGGTGAAGCCTCTCTTAGCCATCTCCCATCCCCACCCTATACTGCTCGAGGCTCTCTGGTTCTGGCTGAGACTGGTTTCTAGGTCTGAGCAAGAAAGCTCAGCTGTGGCAACCCTCATTCCCTGACTTTAAAATCAGGAAAACACCAGGAGTGTTTGCTGTTTGCCCTGTGTGTTATTATGTAAACAGAGTGGCATATTGGTTAAGCACCGATCTTCATTGATCTATGGAATCCTCAATGAGGTTTGAGATGGGCTTCCTACGTACATCCCTGTACTGAGGCCACACGATGTTGAACGCAGACTCTTTTTTTCCCTTTTCTGTCTGTATCCCACAGTGTTGACCCAGCAAGGCTCACACACCCATGCTGAGGACCGCCTGTTCAAACACCTGTTTGGAGGCTACAATCGCTGGGCACGGCCAGTGCCCAACACTTCTGATGTGGTCATCGTGCGCTTTGGATTATCCATTGCTCAGCTCATAGATGTGGTGGGCCTGAACTTTCATGCTGTGTTCTCTTGATCAGCACCCCCAGCCCACAGATCCTTCCCTTGGTCCTCCCTGGATTCAACTAAGCCCTTCTCCCACCAGCCCTCAAAGCCCACCCTGGTCACAGCATGCAGCTACCTACCTCATTAGTTTGCCAAGGTGCCTTCATTCCCACACCTTGAGTATAAGTTGTCAAAAGACAGCTTTCTGAAACACATGTTCAACCCCCCTCCTCTGTGATCCAAGTGACCCTAAGGAATCTGAGTGCTGGTGACAGGAGGGGCAGCTGGGCTTGGGTGTGCTGTGAATAGATCCCCAAAGTATTTCCTATACACTCTGTCTTCTGGGCTGGTTCATCAGTCACCCCAACAGTTTTTACTTTCTCTGCTACAACAGGATGAGAAGAATCAAATGATGACCACCAATGTCTGGCTAAAGCAGGTAAACTTTTCCTAGTAGGAGCTGGTAGACACTGCCCCAGTCCCTTCTAGGACCCTCATTATCGAGCAGCAAGATGCTAAATTCATGGGTCCTGATCAGTAGTCGCCTAAGGTGTGAAGCAGCTGCAGTACTGCTGACTGCTCTCCCCGGGGCTGGTTCTCTTACTCAACTGTTGTTTTCACCCACAGCACCAAGGGACACCTTTCTGGAAGCAAGCACCTCATAGTCCCACGTTTATAGAACAGCTCACTGAATCAGCACCCCTTCATCACAGGACAAGGGCGCACTGGGTGTACCCAGCTCCTTCTCTGTGTGGCTTAGAGTCTGTGCTCTCTGACAAACAACCCAGGAGCTCACAGGCGTAGAGCAATGACCCGTTTACCACACTGTATGCATCTGTGACCTGGTGGTCAGGTGGCTTTCTCTGCTTCAAATGGTGACTAAGGTACTTGGTGGTACCTGGCCAGCTATGGTTAGTCTGCTGCTGTCTAAAATGGCTTCCCTTACATACATCAGCAGTTCTCAAGCTGTGGGTCATGGCCCATTGGCAAACCTCTATCTCCAAAAATATTTACATTATACCCATACCAGTGGCAAAATTACAGTTGTGAAATAGCAAGGGAATAATTTTATGGTTGAGGGTCGCCACAACATGAGGAACTGTATCAAGGAACTACAGCATTAGGAAGGTTGAGAACCACTGCCTTACATGTCTGTCTTTTACATGGGTATTTGGAAAGCTCTGGAAGATTCTGAAAGGCTGCGATCCTCCAGGCATGCTCTTAGGTTCCTTCCCTAGGGTCTCTCTGGCAGGAGATTTGATGGATTCTCACTTGGTGGTTCAAATCTCCCCAACTGAGGGTCCCAAGAGACAAAAAGTAGAAGCTGATAGTCATTCATGGACCTATGGTGGTCCATCCTCCACCCTTTATCCTACAGGCTCAGGCAATAAAGGATCTGAAGTAGGAAGAGACAAGAATACCATCTCTCCATGGAAGGAGAGCTGTAGAGTGTGTGGAGCTCTGGGATGGGCCCCTGTTGGGAAGCTCAGGGACTAAGGTTTAAGTAGAGCTAGAATCTGACCTTACCCATCCTATCAGCCCAGATAACCCCAAGCCTTAAAGTGGAGACACCAGGAGAACGGCAAGAGGGAAGCTAGCCACTGCTCTCAGCTTCCTACTCTGGCCCCTTGGATACCCAACTGGTCCTGACTAAGAGGCTAGCAGACAGAAACTCACAAAGACCAAGATGATGACATTTCAGAGCAATCCAAATAGGTCCCTTGCTCACTGTGGCTCTCTTACACACAACCCCTGATGTGTGATTGCTACATCTAAATTAGCTGCTTGGGTCAGGGGCTGCTCTGAGCCAATCACTTCTGACATTGTTCACTCTGGAGTCATTGGAGGTTCTGAGCCTCATCTCTATGGATGAATCAATGGGAACCAGAGTGAAGAGGAAGCTTTGAAAGGCATGCGGTCATGTCATGGCGGGGGTGGGGTGGCAGACCTAGATTCTAGATCACCACAATAGTCCTGGTCACTCATGCCATGGCTTGTGGAGGAGGAGAGGAAAGAGCATTATGGTGGAGCTAGGCCTTCTGATGCTGCCCGGGACTGGCCTGAGGTGCTGGAGAAGTTATTAACCCTCCGGGAGCCCCATTCTCCTCATCCATGAAGGGGATGACTCGTCTGTCTTAGGCCTATGACATTCAGATGCCCACATCTGGTGTGTCTCCAAATGTTGTATAAACCTGAAATCCTGAAAGGTGGACTAGAGAGAGAAAAAGAGCTCTGTATTGGAGACTAAAGGGTAAAGCTCAGGTTCATATAGTGCTTGCCTGAGTTCGATTCCCCAGCACCTCATAAACTGGGCATGGGGGCTCATGAACTCAATTCCAGAGGTTGGGAGTAGGGGCTAAGGAGCAAACATTTAAGGTCAGCTGGTGTTATACAAAACCCCATTAAACAAATAAATAAATACTATCAAAACAAACAAAATCTGGTTTTAAAACCCACTTGGACCTGTTCTGGTGGAAGCATAGTTGGGACCTAGAATATTTTCTTCCTGCTGGGACGCCTGGACTGGGACGTCTCCAGAGCATAGTTTGAAGGTCCCGGCTTCATTGGTTAACTCTGGCAGGCCCTGCATGGAGAATGAATGACTAAAGAGCAGACTCAGAAGGTAGGAAGCTTCGGAACAAGGGCCAGAGGTACAGCTAGAGGGACAAGTGTGCTGGTGCGGGCATCCTGGGATTTCCAGCCCCTCCTGACAAGAGCAAAACTGATTATCAGAAATGGTTTGCCTGAGTCCCATGCCAGAGCCTTTTCCTGGCATCACAGACTCTTTGGATTCTGTGGGGCTAGGAGAGGGACTCAGGGGTCCTATGAGTCCCACAGCTCATTTCAGATCACCTTGAGGTCCCCAGCGAGGCCCCGCCCTGATATGACCACTCCCCTAAGCAGGAATGGAATGACTACAAGCTGCGCTGGGACCCGGCTGAGTTTGGCAATGTCACCTCCCTGCGCGTCCCTTCAGAGATGATCTGGATCCCAGACATTGTCCTCTACAACAAGTAAGAAACCATTTATTAATTAAAGTGGATTTGGGGTGGGGAGGACGCTCAGTGAGTAAGAACTCTTGCTGTGCAAGCAAGAAAATCTGAGTTTGAATCCTCAGAAGTCACATAAAAGCTGGGAAAGGTGCTCGCTCTGTGTGTGTGTGTGTGTGTGTGTGTGTGTGTGTGTGTGAGAGAGAGAGAGAGAGAGAGAGAGAGAGAGAGAGAGAGAGAGTGTGTTAGCACTGGAGGTAGGGGAGACAAGAGATCCTAGGAGCTCACTGGCCAGTCAGTTTAGCCAAAACGACAAGACTAAGATTCTTGAGAACTTATCTCAAGAAATAAAGATGATCAAGGGAAGACACTTGATGGCAACCTTAGGCCCATACACATTCAAATGTGCACAATCACTCCCCACACACGTGCACACATCATACACATATACACACATATTCACCAGAGCGTGTGCCAAAGTGCTCTCTTGCGCTCTCTCTCTCTCTCTCTCTCTCTCTCTCTCTCTCTCTCTCTCTCGCTTTCTTTTTCTCTCTTTCATACGGACACAAACATGCATCCATATATACACACAATCACACACTCATGTGCATTGGCATCACCTCCCGACATGTGCCTGTAACACACACACACACACACACACACACACACACACACACAATTTCTAATAAAAGAAACTAAAACTTATTCTTTCCTTTTGGCTTGGGTAAGGTTTCACGGAGAAGTCCAGGTGTTAATACTTAAATGATGGCAGTGTCTCTGGGGGGTCACTGCTACCTTCTTGAGGTATGAATAGTCACGGAAGATTCTTGGTGGAGGGGGAGGGGTGACATAGTTTTGGATAGCACAGTCAACCCCCTGGTGGTCTAAGCCTTAAACACCTGCTGTTTGCTGCAGCAGGAGTCATATGTCCCCGAGCCCCCATGCTCCATCTCTGTGCCCTGAGCAGGCAGCTAGGATCCTTCTAGTTTCTGCTTCTGTCTGACAGATCAGAAACAAAGTCCCAGCAACAGACATGCCTGAGTTTTAAGATTGTCGATAAGACAGCTGGTTGCTGATGTCTGATTGCAACAAGTTCTTCTGGCAGGACAAAGGTTAATCCAAACTGCTGGAGGGATTTAAAGGGTGTGTGGAGCACACCCTCCTCCAGGTTAATAGGCAAAAGGTCAATCACATGGTCTCTTTCCCCAAATGGGAGCCTGTTGCCATCTAGTGGTAGTTATGTGAGATGACCAAAATTATCACTATAGGTTTGGTTGAATGTAGGAATGTAAGTGGAGTTTTAAGACTAGACTGTATTTCTACCACAAGAGGACTCAGAGTTCTCTGAAGTCCTGCCTGCCGGTCTCTTCCTTGTTCCTGTGAGTCCTCTGTTTTTATGCCCTTGTCTCCATCTCCCAGGTCAAGGCCTAATTAAATGGAAGCTTTCACAATAATCCTGTTGAGCCCAAGCAGAGGTCCCTCCTGGTCTCAGAAGCATTCCAAAATGCCCAGTTGCATGATGATGTCATGTGAATTCATCTCATTTCCATGTAGCTCCCCAAGGGCAGGGACCACATCTTACATCCCTCAGGTACAGGCCCTGGTAGATGAAACTGGCCCCCAGTACTATGCTAACTAGCTACAGGGCGTTTCCTCTGCAGCCAAAGTGTTAGTCTCTTCTGGAAAGGAAAAGAAGATCTGGATACAAAATCTAGGATCTTCCCCTTCTGGAGCTGAGTTCCCATAGTATCAAAGGGGAAATCAAAACACTCAGAAGATGTTACTCTACTCAGGTATGGTAAAGTATACCAGTTATACCAGAATTCAAGATATTGAGGCAGGAGGATTACAAATTCAAATACAGCCAGCAAGTTGGGGGCCAGGTAGGGCTACATAGTAAGACCTATCTCATAAAACAACAACAAAACCCACAAAAACTTCACCATACTAAATGGATGAAACCAGAGGATCAGATTATAAATGTTTCATGATTTAAAATATGTAAAATTAGAGGTTGGGGATTTAGCTCAGTGGTAGAGCACTTGCCTAGCAAGCGCAAGGCCCTGGGTTCGGTCCCCAGCTCCAAAAAAAAAAAAAAAAAAAAAAAAAAAAAAGAAAAAATATGTAAAATTAAGGTATAAGGTTTTTTTGCAGTCAGATACGTAATTATAACATCAAAATGGCAATAATGATTTTTTAGTTTATTTAAAAAATTTACTTTTGCAATTAAAACAATGGTATTTGAGGATACAACAGATACATCTGTCTGCAGGAGAGATCCACACTCTTGCACAGACGGCCCTACTTAGCTAGTCAGTAGTGACTTTGTTTACCCAGTTGCCCTGCTTCATGGAGGAGGCAGGCACGCAGGACCCCAGCTTGTCTCCTCTTCCCAGTGCAGATGGGGAGTTTGCGGTGACCCACATGACCAAGGCTCACCTCTTCTTCACGGGCACTGTGCACTGGGTGCCCCCAGCCATCTACAAGAGCTCCTGCAGCATCGATGTGACCTTCTTCCCCTTCGACCAGCAGAACTGCAAGATGAAGTTTGGCTCCTGGACATATGACAAGGCCAAGATCGATCTGGAGCAGATGGAGAGGACAGTGGACCTGAAGGACTACTGGGAGAGTGGCGAGTGGGCCATTATCAATGCCACCGGAACCTATAACAGTAAGAAGTACGACTGCTGCGCGGAGATCTACCCCGATGTCACCTACTACTTTGTGATCCGCCGGCTGCCGCTGTTCTATACCATCAACCTCATCATCCCATGCCTGCTCATCTCCTGCCTCACTGTGCTCGTGTTCTACCTGCCTTCCGAGTGTGGAGAGAAGATCACGCTGTGCATCTCGGTGCTGCTATCTCTCACTGTCTTCCTGCTGCTCATCACGGAGATCATCCCGTCCACCTCGCTGGTCATCCCACTCATCGGCGAGTACCTGCTCTTCACCATGATCTTTGTCACCCTCTCTATCGTTATCACAGTCTTCGTGCTCAATGTACACCACCGCTCCCCCAGCACCCACAACATGCCCAACTGGGTAAGGGTAGCCCTGCTAGGCCGGGTGCCCAGGTGGCTGATGATGAACCGGCCCCTGCCACCTATGGAGCTCCATGGCTCCCCGGATCTGAAGCTCAGCCCCTCATACCATTGGCTAGAGACTAACATGGATGCTGGAGAAAGGGAGGAGACAGAGGAAGAGGAGGAAGAAGAAGATGAAAACATATGTGTGTGTGCAGGCCTTCCAGACTCTTCGATGGGTGTCCTCTATGGCCATGGCGGCCTGCATCTGAGAGCCATGGAGCCTGAGACCAAGACTCCATCCCAGGCTAGCGAGATTCTGCTGTCACCTCAAATACAGAAAGCACTAGAAGGTGTACACTACATTGCTGACCGTCTGAGGTCTGAGGATGCTGACTCTTCGGTGAGTTGGGAAGGGCCCCTCCATGGGTGATCCTGCCAATTTATCAGGGAAAAATCCCAGCCCAGCCCAGAGTATCCCCTTGGGTAACTCCTTCTCTTCTTGTAAGGATCAGTTTCCCTCAGTCATGTCCAAGGAATCTGGACTCAATCATGAGAGAGAAACACTAGCTAGAAGTTCTTTGGTAACTTCCTGGCCGATGGCAGCATACCACAGGGTCTATCCCACTCTGTTCAACTTAAGTAGGAGAGGATGAGCAGAAATTGGGGAGCTCAGATACTATTCTCCATCTGCTTTGGCTTTTGCTGAGAAGCTTTTCTATGGGAAGGTGGGGGAAGGGGAGGTAGATAGAGAGATTGCTCTGCGCAAGGACAGAAATCCAGGTACAAATGTATCAACTTTGTGCATCGCTGGCCCTCTACATTACCCTGTGGTAGAGGGTCTCCTCCATCTGGGCTCTGGGCATTCTGTGACTTTCCCTATTCACTTGCAAGCCCTGCAGATTATCAACTGAATCAGGGTGGGCTCCCCTCCCCAGTGCACATAGCAAGTACTTAGTGTTCAGAACCTGATCGTCCCCTTACCAACCAAAGGAGTGAAAGGTCTGTGGTTATTGTGGGATGGTCTTACTGAGTAGATAAGAACATTGATCATTAATTTGGAAATGACTAAGAATTTAAATCTTCTGGGTTGGCCTATGAGCTGAAGAAATGCAAAGCCCAGCTCTTCCACATTGACTTGCCCTGGGCTACAACCTGCCTCTTTCTGCCCCCTTCAGGTGTGTGGGTAGGTAGCATGGGACAGCACATTATTGGGCAGCTATCTGACTGCTGTGAGCTACAGTTAGATTTTCCTGATTTTGAAGGCCCATGCCCTCTTGGTAGTCCTAGCGTCTCCTCATGTCCCTCTGGACTCCTGAACCCGGCAGTATGTGGAAATAGGGAAAGACACAATGGGATTCCCAGGGATGCATCAGTCCTGAGTTAAGCCTGTTTCTCACTCCATCCATCTCTATGTGTGGGATAACCTTGGCTTCACAAGCCTTCTGTAGTCTGGTGACTGCTGCCTTCAGTGGGGCTGGATGTGGAGGAATAGTTCCTCTTCCCAAAGCCTGGCTCTTATCACTGTTAGCTCATTTCTAACTTCAGGTGAAGGAAGACTGGAAGTATGTGGCCATGGTGGTAGACCGGATATTCCTCTGGCTGTTCATTATCGTCTGCTTCCTGGGGACCATCGGACTCTTCCTTCCTCCATTCCTGGCTGGAATGATCTAACTTCATGTCCTTCATGTTGGCTCCAAGGTGGCCTTCGTAACTATCTTCTAGTCTTCTGTGAATGGAGCCATCTCTAGAATACTCTTTTGACTTAATACCATCTGCCCGCGATGTTTCTACGAGGCTCTTGACCTAACCTGGACTCCATATCCTCATTGTTTATGGTACCATTGTTGTGACAAGCACTGAGACCACTCAACAAGACATCTATTCAGGGATGCTGAGGAACTAGAAGGGGTGAAGTCTGCTCTGCGGAAGGTGACAACATGGTGGTGACATGGGGGGAAGAACAAGATATTCCTGACAGAGCAACAGGGTCAAACAAAGGGATGGAGGAGTCAGACCAGGGCCAAGGGAAATAGAACACTGGTCCAAAGATGGGCACCAGGGGACAATGGGGGTGGCATGGGGGAAGGTGCCTCGTGTGGAAGAGTTCTGCATAACACTGTGAATTCAGAAGTGTCACAGAGGATAGCCAACTGGAGTGGGGAGGCTGGGAGGAAGGTTGGGGTATTTTTAATCCAGGCCTAGGAAGAAGCTCAGAGTCTGCTCTGAACCTGTCTTTATGTGCTTTGTGGGAAATATCAGAGGAATAGGGCTACTTCCAGTGGAAGTGGGGCACAAAGAAAGTTCTAGAACAGTCGTTCTCAACCCATGTCATGGGTTGCAACCCTTCTGGAAGGGGAACAACTCTTTTTACTGGGGTCACATATCAGATATACTGCATGTCAGATGTTTATATTACAGTTCATAACAGTATCAAAATTACTGTTACATGGTAGAAATGAAAATAGTTTTATGGTTGGGGTCACCACAAGATGAGGAGCTGTAAAGGGTCATAGCATTAGGAAGGTTGAGAACCACTGATCCAGATGCCATGGTGGATGCTTGGGGCAGAAGAACAGCAGCATTGGGTACAAGGGACTGGGCCATTATTCATCCAAAGGCACCTTAGAGCCTCCAAGTTCCCCTCAGCATCATGTCTCCTTGTCTATGCTACAGAAAAAGAGGTACAGCAATTGCTGTCAGGGGTCAGGGCCACCTTCAAATCACCAAGCGGACAAAGTAAGAAGGCAGTCTCCAATGTTGGCATCCTTCTTGCTATCCACAGGCCCTGGTCCCCAGTTCCTTGCTCTGTCAGCATGCCTTGCACAGAACTGAGAACTTTGCTTCAAGCTCTTTCAACTGTGTACTCCTTCAGGTCAGGGTCTCTGCTTTTATTATTCTCACTCAGCCCCGTGCAGGGTGAGAGAGCTCAGAACCTGGACCTTTCATCCTGAGTAGCAGAAAGAAATCGACCAGGTTGCTTTAGGCTCCAGAAGTGCTACACAATACTAAAGCTTTGGGGGAGGTTTCTTCCCCAGCCTTCCAGGGACCCCATCAGGTGGCTAACCTGCTGTGAACTGCTTTGTGCAGCTTGTTCTTGTACTTGTGATATTCCATGACCCTTCACTGCATAGGAGCCCAGGGAATTGGGCCTTTTAGAACATTCTCCAGTCCCTAAGGAATTAGACCCCAGAGGCTAACAGCAATGGGATTCAGGGTCATGAATGCATATAGAGACCAAGGTAGGAAGCAAAGTAGGGCAAGTTTGTTCTCTGTTTTAGGGTGCTGTCCTTCTGAACCCCATACACAGCATCTTGACAGACCTAGGGGACCTGCTTGCCAGAGGCCTTACCCAGGCTCCTTGCTACCAGTTCTCATAAGACCCTACTCAGTTTCAGCTCCCCCTGGGCTTCCCCTTTCTCCACTGAATGCAGTCTGCACCTCCCCTCTGTATTCCAAGCCCCAAGACATAATTTCCTGATGGGGAGATGCTTGCTGGATTATCTACACCTCCCACCCCCTTGCATGTGAGTGAAATGTCAAAATAAAACTGAAATGGCTACTGTCAAGAGTGTCATGCCTTCATGCCAGCCACCTCAGCTGTCACTGGCATCTTCTAGTCCCCTCCAGAGCCTAGGAGGCTCAAGGACAGTCAAGAGTGGAATGCCCTACAGAGGGAACTACTCAGTGTCTTCCTGGAGAGCTGCCTTTAGATGAGGTGTCACCACTGCCCACATGGGGCGAAGGGCATGAGGCCACCACACATTTCTCATCGGCATCAGTCGGCTCCTGTTGTGTACTGGACAGCCTGTAGCTGATTCTTCCAGGGCTGTGGTTTCAGGTCTGCTTTCTCCCACAGAGATCAGATCAAATGAACGGCACAGTCAAGCTAACCACAAAGCGAATGCTAATGATTTTAATTCAACCACAGATCAAAAAGAGAAAAGGTAAATGGATGTTCTCCACAAATGTGAGAGAGGAAAGGAACAGATGTGAAAAGGGGGAAGAGAAAAAGGAGGACTAAGAAAAGAGGGGAGGAGGAAAGAGGGAGAAGAGAAACGCAGGGAGGACATGAAGTCCCATTCTGACCCCTGACTCTGCTTCTTCCCTGTGGCTGGATTAGCTTGTTCCTGGACTGTGGCCCATGGCTGTCTGTCCAGGCCAAACTCACATTAAATAAATTCCAATGTACACTGTACAAGAGAGCCATGCCCAGCTCTCATCTCACCAGCTTCTCTACAAATAAAACCCCTCTCTGTCCCCTCTGTATCAGGGGTCCCTGAGGGCTAAAGAGGACAGAGAAATACTGGCTCTCAAATGTCCATGCAGAAAGCCATCTTGGCTGGTAGGGGTACAGTTATGACCCCAATGATGCTCCAGCAACCCAGGCTGGGGTAGGAGGGAATGGCTGGCAGAAGTACCCCTATGAACTATGTCACCCCACCCCGTGTCTGTGCCCAGAGTCCTTTCTGTCCAGATGTAGCCCAAGTAGCACAGTCTGGGGTGGGTTGGGGAAAGGGGGGTCGTGCAAAGTGGTAAGGGGAGGACTCTTCTCAGCTTTCCCTAGAAGACCAATAACCAAAGGCAAGGCAGGAAAGGTTGGGGCAGAAGATGCAGGCAGGTGGTCCCTCCCTTGATCACTCTGCAGGCGGGTGGGCCAGATTAGCCACAACCTTGGCTTGGTCTACAGCATCCAGGAGGTTCTTGGCATCCACAGCCAGGGTATGGGATGCTGTGAGCATCTGCCGCTTGCAGTCCTCACTTAGGGATGTCACAGCGTTCTGCTGAGCCAACCTCATCTTGTTGATGAGCTCTGCCAGGTCTTTGTTGAGCAGTTTCTGGGTCCCTTCAATCTGATGGGCAAGCACACAGGAAAGCCTGAATGAGTAATGGATGGGGGTGGGGGCATTGGCTAAGACATCAGAAGTTCCCTGGGGGCAAACTAATCTCAAACCTCGGCTGAATCCAGCCCTCTGCACAGACTGGAGCTGGTCCACAGAGATGGATGCAGCAGGCATCCTAGTGGCCTCTTTCACAGCAGCAATCCCTGCTTGCTGACCAGAGGTCAACCGCATTCACCTATTTTGATGGGTGATTTTGATAAGTCACACTGATGGCATTCAGAGTGGCCACGGAAACAAACCACTGGGCGTGTGTGTAAGGGAGTTTCTAGATAGGGTAAACTGAGGTGCAAAGACCCGCCCTAAATGTGGCGACAGCACTCCATGGGCTGAGGTCTTGGGATGAGCCAATAGGATAAAGTGTTTATCATTTTCCCACTTCCTAGCTGTAGATGCAATGTGAACAGTCACCTCACACCCCTTCCACCATGCTTTCCCTACCACAATGGACTGCACCTTCAAAGTATGGAGCCAAAATAAATCTTTCCTTTCCTTTGGACATTTTCCTCAAGTAAGTAATTCTTTAGCTGTCTGTGGTCAAGTCCAGAGATCAGATCCCATATCTATTTAACCATTGCATTGCTAGTGATGAAAACATAGCACTAAAGCTACTGTATAAGGCATTGAACGAGTAAATCAATTGGTCTTGCCAAACCCTTCCATCAGATCTGCACTGGGAAATTCACCCAGTGAGCTGTCCAGATCTTCAGGAGCAGTCTCAGTCCTCTGGTGGCACCTGCCCAGCTGGGACTCCTTAGTAGGGCATTGCTGTCACCCAGAAGGTAGCCAGCTCTGCCCTTGGGCAACCACAGGCGTATAGATCACATGACAGCATGTGCCACACAGATGACCACTGGGAGGCAGGGCGTTTACCCACTGGATTTTCCAGACAAGAAACATCTGTTTGCCATGGCCACGGGAACATAGCAGTGTAAACTTTGCGTGTTCATTCTACAACAGTCCTGGAGGTCAGACTTCTGAAATACATCCCACAGTGGGCTAAGGGCATCAACAGAGCTGTGTCCCTGTTAATGAGTCCAGGGGAGAGTCTGTTCCTTCTTTTTCCCAGCTCTGAGTTTACCTCTTCTTACCTTCCAGCAGAGGCATCCCTCTGACTTAAGCACTGCCCTCACAGTCCCTTGTCTCTGACTCTGACCACTTGCCCCTGGATACTCCATTAGCACCTCTCCTGCTTGCACCCTTAACTTATCAGCTCAATAAAATTCCTTTTGCCATGTAAGGTACTCTGCATGTGGGTCACAGCTTTTTGGGACATCACTGCGCATCATTCCACCAGAGCACCAGGGCTCCCCCTTGACTTCAGCAATAGCTTGTTATCTCAGTAAGATATCTAAATGCAGAGGGTTACTAAGTAAGGGATAGTACGGTGGGGGTGGGGGAGAAGGTGTGCATTTACTTGCATATACCTATTGAGACTATTTGAGACCTAGACTGGGATTTTTTTTACTAGGTCCCAGAGCAGGCTCAGCCCTGTGATGCTCCGGTGCTCTGCAGAGACATTTGTTGGGAGAATTAAGGCTGCCCAGATAGCTCTGGTGGAAATTACAGCCATGGATGGGGTGTGGGGGCACAGCAGGCATGGCCAAGAATGAGGACACTCACCTCTGTTCTAGAAGATGCTGGCAAGGAGGGTAGGAGATCGTCCACGCTACCGATGAGCTTCCGCAGGTTCAGCCCCACATTCTAAGAGAGCAGGAGCAAGGCAGCGGCTATTCCACCTGCTTTGTGAAAAGCTGCCCCTCCTGGGACTGCACTCTGGGATGGCATCTGCCCTCTGAGACTGCCTGGGGTTGGACTCCCTAGGGTTCCCTTGCTCCCCTGGGGTCTACAGGGCTTGTCACTGAGAGAGGGACATAGTGGGTTCCTTCCAGGGTCAGTATAGGAAGCCCCGACCTCCCTGACCCACTCTGGCCATATCAGTCACCTTCACCACCACCACATACTCCTCAGGAGGCAGCTGGCTGAGCTTGTTCTTGAGTTCCAGCACGGCCTCCACCAGGGTCATGACATTGTGGTACACGAGGTCATCAGTCCTGTCCAAGTTGGCTGTAGGCTGGATGGACTGAAAGAGAGGGGTGGATGGCTAGTGACTCATGGGAGCCAGGAGGACCCTTTACATCTGTTATTCATTCCTGGGAACACACAGGAAAGAGGCTTTGCAACAATGGCACTCTGCCCTAGGGGTAGAGCCACTCCCTCTGCCTCTGGAATCATGGTCCTTCAACTGGGAGACCCAAACAAACTATTAGTGTGTTATCAAACCAGCCCAGTGTAGACGTCATCTGGTCCTGGAGTGCACGTCACCTTAACATTTCCTCAGTGACTTTTGTGTGAAGCTGATACTAAGAACGCACATTGTAAAACCAAGAAAACCAGTGGACAGCAGGATGTTGGTATCTGGGGGAAGGCTCAGGAAGAAGACACCTACCCCAATCCTAGACTGAACCAATGAGACCTTTCCTCTGGTCAGGGAAGAGACCCAGGAGATAAAAGCCTGGCTCTCCTACCATTTTGTTCTGAATTAGCTATGAGGCCTCAGACAAGGTGCATATGCTCTCTGGGGCTCATCTCGACAATAATGACAGTGGACTGGACTATCTCTGAGGGCCTCTGCACATTGCAGGTCTATGGTTTTTGATAGTCATATCTCCAATACACACCTGTGCACCGAGCCGTGGTGGCTTCTGGGGGGGCCCTGTGAACTCCGCTGTAATAGGAAGAACAGAGAGTAGGTGAAGGTCTCAGTACCTGGTCTTCTTTTTCTACCTTCTCATAATCAAGCCAGTGCCCCATCTCTACCATCAGGAGATCCCAAGAGTGTAACCCCCAAATTCTGGGAAGATGACCAAGGAAATAGGATCTCAGTCTCCCTGCTTTGGATCTTAGTCCTCCTGCTTTCCCAGTAGCCAGGGACAAGATCTGTCCATGGCATAGGAAGAAAAAAGCCAAGGCAGGGCTGCATGAATGCAGCAAGTGCGGGAACTCAGCGCCTTGGTGTGCTTCCTCCAAGATGGGCAAGCTTTCGAGGAACAGCAATACTAGCTTTGTACATCCATGGGAAAGAGTCCCACAGTCTGCAGGTGGCAGTCTGTGAAGCCCACCATGGTACAGTGGTAGCTTGGGTGTGGGGGGGGGAGGGTAAACTTTAAGACCGAAGATGATTCTTTCATACTATCAACTCTACTCTGATGAGCAATGGCTGTAAGAGTGAGCAGAGATGCAAGCATTAAGCTCGCCTCTGATCCCACCACCACACGGAAGCTTGTCCAAGGCAGACGCTTACAGCCCCAGTCTCAGTTCTTATCTGGAGAATGAGATCATTAGCTCAGAAGCCAGAAACAGGGAGAGTGTTCCAGGTTCGCTTAAGAAATGAAGATGAAAGATAAAGAGGAAAGAAGATTCAAAGATGTCTGAAGAGTAGAAAGGGCCGCGTGGGTGGAGAGTGGTGGGGCTGGGCAGAGCTGAAGGGAGGCTCCTTCTAAAATCCAAAAGACTCCACACATTCAGGACAAAACCAGGCAGGTGGTACTTTTTCTTCCTTAAAATCAAAGACAACCCTGTGCTCCTTGCAGGACAGTGAGCTTCGATGGCACCACACCCCCAACACACCCCAGGCAGAAACTGCCCCAAGGAAGCACTCACTGTAGCCGGCCTCCTTCTCTGGGGTCTGTAAGGAAAGGAAGGAAAAAGAGTCACTACTCTGCCTCCAGGGAACATCTTATTCTTCTCATGGCCCACCCACTTCTGGTTTAGATATTGCAGCCATGAATGAGGGGACCCAAGAGCTTGTGACCCAGCTGACCTTTCTAGAGGCCCAGCACTAACAATATGACTCTCGTGGGCTTTCAGGTGAAGAGATGCATGGGGTCAGCCTCAAGGGCAGAGACAGGCAGACCCGGGGGTCTGGCATGAGTCCTGAGTAAATGAGGCTCTTTCAGGCTGTGGCTCTGAGAGGCCTTTCCTTGTGACTTACCAGTGGGGACTTGTCATTCATATAAACCATCGGGTCCTGCAGAGGAGAACAAAGCAAAGGACTCAGATTCCAGATTAGGAATGGCTATGCACGGGAGGCATCCACTCTAGCGGGAAGGAACAGAGGGAGCTACTCACCAAGCATCTTTCCTCCCGCCTCAGCCACTGGGAATCTTCCACCATTTGCTTCTGCTGTCTGTCTAGGACCTGCCTCATCTTGATCTTCTCTGCCTCCCAGAGCTGCTGGGCCTCTTCTCGACTACTGGGCCGGATGAAGTCCTCCTCCTGTGAGGACAACACAATGAGCCCCATCCTCAGGCCTGGATCAGAGAGGTTCTGCTGAAGAGCCTCAGGGAGCCAAACCTTGGCATTGCCCACTGCTCTTTTCTTGGCTGTTCCTAAAGCCAGAGGCACAAATGCAGACAGTTTTACTCTGGTCTCAGCCTCATCCGCAGGCCTGGCTGTAACCAGATGCCAAACCCCAGAGCACTGGGTTCAAACTGTCACACAGTCTGCCAATGACATCCAATTTTCAACCACCCACCGATTTTTCTTGGCTGGCATTTGTGATGGCTGCTGACACTTCTTAGGCTTAGAAATACAGAGCTGGCTCCAAACCCTCGGAACTTGTTCCATCTGAGCACTATGGTGACAGGTCTGGAGACATCGACAGACAGTGGGGCTACCCTGAGCTCCAGGTGTACGGGATCGTTTGTGCCCATCGATCAAGCTTGGTTAGGATGACAGCTTGAATGACACAGCGGAAGGTTAAAAGAAATGAATGAGCTAAGAGAGAAAATGAATAATCAAAGTCCCAGAAGCATAACCCTATAGACACAAGATGGATGCTCCTTCCTCCTTCACAGCCCTAAGCCTGGGCTTCTCATACCAGTGAGGCTTTGGACTTGTTCTTAGTTTTGTTTCTTAAGTAGGTGTTGGTGTTTTCCTATTTACCTCAGTCTTACCAGGGTGCATTTGCAAAATTACTTTCTCAGTCCCTCTGAACTCTTTTGCTGTGGTCTACTATGATTGATCACCTTGGCCTCTTGGATCTAATGGACGAATAAGGTTGCATGTATCTTCTTGATTGGGGAACCCTTTGCTAGCGATAGGGTTCTTTTGTGAAGTCCTGTTAAGGCTTGAGTGTGGCCCCACTGTAAGGCTCATGTGTCAGGAATTTGAATTCCAGGACAACAGCATTGGGAGTTGGGGTGGTTTGCAGATCATGGAGGCACTGACCTTGTAAACAAGTTAAAAAATAAGGGCTCCTGATAGAAGGGAGAGTTTGCCTTTCTGTTCTCATTCTGTGTTTTCTCTCAACCACATGGTGTCTTCTGCCATGCCAAGAAACAGCAGGAAAGCCCTTGTTAGAAGTGGCCTTCAAAAAAAAAAAAAAAAAAAAGAAGTGGCCTTCAATCATGGACTCCCGGTCCCCCAAACTGAAGCAACAAACTTCTGTCCAGTAAAAAGCACCTAGTCTCAGGTATCCTGTTACAGAAGCCCAAGGCAAGTGACACGGTCCCTTTCTTTTGATGTGCCTGCTTATAGGTCACTTAAAGAAAATGCTAAATAAAAAATATTATATCTACATTTAACTAGTCATGTCTCCGCCAGGCCTCTGATGAGTTCCCCACTAAGCCCTGTAAAACAGGCTTGATCATTACAATATAGCTTTAAAATAGTTGTATTGGGGTACATTGCCCATCACTAATATAGATTCAACTCTCTGTGTTTATTTCTTATAGTACTCTTTATCCAACCCATTCAGTAACTATTGATTAAGCATACTGTGTGGTAGGCATAGAGCTGGATGCTGGGAGAATGGCAGTTTTAAAAACCACTGTGTTTCTGTCTTCAGAGTGCCAAGTGACTAATAGAGTTATTTATGCACCTAACACAATGCTATCTACTATAGTATAATGTGGCCAGAAGGTCTTCAGTGGACCCCAGTGGCTGCCTGTCCATGTTCTTAGCACTCAAAACTGAACTATACCTCTTCTTTGTGTGAAATGCTAGCCTCAGGCATTTTGTTATAGAAGGGAAAAACAGACTAAGACACAAATGCTCCAAAAATGAAGGTAAGCATTTTAAAGTTAAAAAAAAAAAAACAGTTAAACTCAATGGCGGTCTATGGTCACCTTGGGCTCTTAATAAATGTTAGAACTAAGTGTCAAAAATTTTAAATACAGGGTCATAAATATAAAAGAAAACATATGGTTGGGGATTTAGCTCAGTGGTAGAGTGCTTGCCTAGCAAGCGCAAGGCCCTGGGTTCAGTCCCCAGCTCCGGAAAAAAAAAAGAAATAAAAGAAAACATAGAGAGTGAGGAATATTAAATACGGTTAGGATGAGTTACTGAACTCCAAAATCTACTATATATTCTTGTAGGTCCTAGGAGATTGCCACAAGTTACAAGCAATGTATGCCCCAGGTTTGATCTTGGCAAATATTTTAGCAAACACATACTAGAAAGTTGTTCTGATGACTCTAATTTCACAGTAAAACTAAAGGGTAAAAGGAGAGGCTTTTTTGCTTTATTCCTAATCTGTGTGTGCATGTGCACACATTGTGTATGCATGTTGGCATGTGTTGTGGGAGCATGTGTGTATGGTGGCTGGAGGCTGAGAGAGGCATCTCCTTCAACTGTTTTTCATATCCTTGAAGCATGATATCTCCCTCAGGAACCATGATCTGACAACTCACTGCTATGGGCTAATCAACCTAGCCACCTTGCTCTCAGAATTCTCTGTGTTCCAAGAGCTGGAATTACAGGGGAACCAGCACACTGACCCAGCATTTAGGTGAGTATGAGGATCCAAACTCTGGGCTTCATGCTTGCACAGCAAGTATCTTATCCTCGGAGCCATCTTCCCAGCTCCAATAATTTTAATAATAACGTTGAAGCCTTGAACTTCTTTATATTCTGGGTACTCTCCCTAGGCAACAGACACCCACACTTCCTGGAAGGAATCGGGAACTTGTGTTGCAGAATGGTGCTTACGAGTCGTTTTCTGTAACTGAGTGTGGCTCATCCTTCCTGCCTCATTTACACCTCCACATAAACCTTCCTTGTTCTAGCAAAACCATGGCCCCACCCCCTCATCGTGTACCAAAGCAGTGGCCTCACCCCTTACCCTATAGCTTTCCACCTCTTACTCTTTGTCCATCTCCTACGTTCCAGTTTTGTCCCTTTCCAAGGTTTCCTTAGGAGTGATGCAGTTGAGTGTGTATCTGTGCCTTGAAGGCAAAGCCTCCTGGTTCCTCCTTCAGCACCCAGGACAGCACCCCGCAGTGCCCTTCTGAACCTCATTATTGGATTGGGATATGTGGTGGGGGAATGACCGCCACCATCACCACTGTGTGATGTCCCACGGACTCCCAGAGGAGCCATGCTACACAGAAAATCATTTTGCCATCTCTGAATCTTTGTTACATGCTTTAGGATGCTTCCTGGGAAACCTGTCATCTCGTGGGCACGGCACTGGGAGGAGACTCTCATGTATACCATAAAATGGAGTTTATATTTCAATTTTCTTTTTTTACTTATTTAAAGGAGAATTCTTCATGTTCTCTCAGAGTTCCCTCATGACAATCACTTCTAAACCCCTGTCACAAAAGACCTGCACAGGCTGTCTTTATGGAACTGAACAAAGTCCTGGCAGTGGGACACAGCCTAGACAATGGCCGTGCTGCCACCCACAGGCACTAAGCAGCCTCTCTCCAAAAAGAACGCAATTTTCAACAAAGCTCTCTGAAACTTAATTAACTGTGAATAAAGAGTCCAGGGTAGGAGTGGCGGTGAGCATTGCCTAAATTACAGCACATGCTTACAACTGTGGGTTAATTATGGGTAAGCACCTATGAAGACATAAATTGGTTAAATTGATGTCAGAGAGGAAAAATAGAGTGAGTTTGGAGAAATTTGACTTCAGAACCTTGCTGCCTGGAATTTTGAATTATGATCATTTCAAATTTTTGCTAAATTAAGAATAACAGCACAGAAGCACATCAACATAATTGCTTACATTTCTCAAATGTATTTTAATAAGCATACATTTTTCCTACAAAAAACCCCTCAAGTTTCTTGAGTCCGAAACATACACGGTGAGAGCTAAAATGGTTAGTGTTTCAGCCGTTTCATAACTTGGTAAAATATATCAAGTGCTCATAGCAACTTGCTGGTGGGGTGGACACCTGCTCAAAAGCAAAGGTGCTCTGTGCAGAAGACCTGACCATCTGGTCCACGAGGCGCCCAGGGCCTCGCTGGAGACAGAGGCTGTAGTGGAGCTGGCTTGTGAGCCTGTTTTCACACCAGCCTCTACTCTTCATACCCAGAAGCCCCACTCCCAAAAGCAGCAGGGAAAGCCACCATGAGGAAATCTTTCCTCCAGGGATAGATTTAGCAACCAAAGCCATCAGTCAGGAAGGCAGCATGGGGAGGCACCTCCAGCATCCCTTATCCCATAGCAACCCCAGGCCCTGCTATGCCCTGCCCACAAGCCTCTACACTGCCTATTGTACCTGACTCCTGAGACTCAGGAAAGGGAGAGAATCTGCCATCTTTGGCCACAGCACCAGTCTGGACAAAAACAGGTCAGTCCAGCTGATGTGCTTGCAAAGGGAAAAGGGACCCAGAGGCTCTCAGCAGTCTGACTGGCACACAGAAACATAGAGCACTTCCCAGGCCACCTCCCTCCAGCAGCCTCCGTGGCGAGGCTGACACCCAGCATGCAGAGTCCTCTTACCCGCATGCTGTGGCGCTTGAAGACATTGTGTCGGTGCAGAGGCGGGGTGTGCAGCGAGTTAACTGGAGATGGATACTCCATAGGGCTCGTAAGTGTAGGAGAGCTGGCACACAGACCCTCAGGGACCTAGTCATGAGAAGCAAAGAAGCACAAGGCACAGGGACAAGGCGAGAGGGTGGACAATTAGCTGCTACAAACAGGAGCACACAGAAAAGGACGAGAACGCACCATGGTGGTTCAGACTTGCTCTACCATGGCACATAAAAAAATGGGATGTCATTTCCCTGATGAAGAGATGGGCAGAGCAACGTGGCCTCTCCTCTGCCAGACACTCCTCCTATACATGCTCACAGACAGCTCATCTCCTGAGGCCAGGGGACCTCAGGCCACTCTGGAAAAGGGTCATGCTGCAAGGTTGTGACATGGGTTAGGAGAAGCTTACTGATAATGAATGCACACATATACACAGAGTTATTCCTCGGTGGCCCAGGGCTGTGTGGTTCCAGAATGCACCATAGATATGGAATTCTTTACATAAAATGGTGTTGCATTTGTATATCCATAGCTGCCATGTGATAGAAAGTAACTCTAGGTTATTTACACTGAATATTTGGAAGGGCTATCTATGTAAGTTGTGTAGTATGTTGCTTGGGGGATAATGTCAAGAAAAATTTGTTCTTTTCTTTTTTCCATTATTGGTTGGTTGAATGTTGAATCCACAAGAGCAAACCCCAGAAACACACCACACACACACACACACACACACACACACAGACATATGTATGTATATATATGATGTGTGTGTCTGTGTGTGCCTATGTGTCTGTGTGTATATATGTATATGTGTGTATATAAATGTACGTGTATATGTATGTGTGTGGATGTTTGTGTGGGGTATAATTATCTGGATGTAAAATTTACTCCATTTTTGAGTGTGTGATGTGTATGAGTGTGTGTGGTGTGATCATGTGTGTATGAGTGCATACGGGGGCTCCGGATTGATGTCAGGAATCATCTTTAATCACTATCCCACCTTATTCACTAAAGCACGGTCTCTATGTTAAACCTAGAGTTTGTGTCAAAGTTCACTCTGGGGATTCCTTGTCTCTGCCTTCTAAGGCTGGGGTCACAGATAGCCACCATGCTCCCTGGGCATTTATGTAGGTTCCAGGGCTTCAAGTTCCAACTTTCATGCCTCTACAGCAGGTGCTTTATCCACTAAGCCGCCTCTCCAGTCTACCCATGTTACTTCAGATGTTTTTGTAAGCGTTTTTTTAATGTGCAAGTACAGATGCATGTTGCATAGTGGTTGTGGAGGTCAGAGAACAATTTCTGGATATTGGTTTTCTCCTTCCACTGTGTGGTGTCCAAGGATTGAACTTGGGTCATTAGGTTTGGCAGCAAGCACTTCACCCATTAAATGATCTTGCCAACCTACACATCTTTTTAAAGGCACCATTGTTGCCTCCTGCAAGACATTTTCTTCATATGGAGAGGACTTGTCTGTCCAATCTTGGTTGGGCTCACTTGTTGACACAGGGCCATCTCCCTAAGCATGGTTGGGAGACTCACTCTTCTTGTCCAGAGCATCCGCAGAGCTAACATTGGTTCTTGTCATTTGAGATATTCTACTCTCAATGCTAGGGGATGTAGGGGAAGGAAAGGCAGGGGGCTTGGCTCTCTCACTCAGATGCAAGAGAGTGGCACAGGGAATTGTGAGTCACAGGCTACAGCCTTGGGAGATTCAAGGCTGGCAATGATGAATTCAGACAGCTCAGATGAACCCGGCTCCCTTTTCCCTGACCACCTAGGTCCTAGCCAGAGCTTCTACATAGAGCCTTGGGTGGCACTCAAGTCCATAGGACCGTCATCCATCCCTAGAGCCCTGGAATTCATTCTCAGAAGGCTCTGCTCAGTGTAGGAGGTCAGAGAAGCCAGGGGCACAGGAAGACAGCTGTAGGCAGGCACAAGAAGCAACAGACACTGCAGACGGGTGGACTGGGCTGCAGGCAGAACTTCTGGAAGAACTGAATTTTTGTTCTTTTGATATAAGTTGAAGTTCTCTCTTGGCTACCAAGAGAGAGCCAACCTGGACATCTTGATCCCTAAGCAAGTGTTTGCTGCTGCACCTCAAAAATGTAAGCATGGCATTTCAGAAAGGCCCTTGAGGAGGATGAAGTCAACCCTCCCCGTCATCCGGTTACACACTTACCTGGAACTGCAGCTTAGGAGCCAGCAGATTGGTCTGTGGAGGGTGTTTGTACTTGGGCCGGCTGGGCTAGAAAGAGAACACAGGGCTATCTCAGTCTGACTCTCCCCTTCAGTAAGAAGGATACACCAAAGAAACCACCAAGTCAGAGGCAGTTTTGTCTGTTTACAATGGAGAGATAGGAACAGATTATCATTGGATTCATTTTGCAGCCACTCATTGAGCACTAGTTGTATGGTCAGTGATGGGAGGGGATGGGAGGAGCACATGCAAGACAGACTATGAGAGAAGTCTTTGGACCAGAATAGAAGTTGCTATGGATTCATCTCTTGTGCACAGTCCCAACAGCACCTGTTCATATACTGGCATCCTACTCCCAAAGGGATGGTTTTATAAGGTGTGGTCTTTGAGAGAAGAATGGAGTTGGGTGAAGCTATCTCATGATGAGATCAATGTCCTGGTGAGAGTAGCACAGGAGACTAAGAGAGTCCTTCTCACTGACCCTAACACTTGAGGATATAGCAAAACGGAGAGGCCATCTAAAAATGAGGAAGGGGACCTTGACATAACTGTCGATTTGACAGTTCTAGGATTACCAAAGAGACAAGACTCCAGAAATCTTTTAATTTCAATATTAAATTAGCTGAAAGAAGACTCTCTCCATATGTGGGGTCATCATTCCTGAGGCTGGGATCCTGGACCATATAAAAAAGGCAAAGCTACTTAGAAGAGACATCCACCTCTCTGCTTCCTGATTGCAGATGTTATGGAACCTCAGGCTCTGGCTGCCATACCTTCCCTGCTGTGACAGACTGTACTTTCAAATGCAGTCCAAACAAACCCTTCCCTCTGTTGCTTTCATCCAGTGTTTAATCACAGTGATGAGAAAAGTAGTGACCACAGACCCTCACCAGAGACCAAATTTGAGATTTCCTTGGGCTGTGGACCTCCCATTTCCTAAAACTGTGAGGGCTGGCTGGCTGTTGTTTACGTCACTCTGCTTGTGGTATTTCGTTTTGTCAGCTCTGGCTAATGTAGCACTGGTTTCTAGAAACCCAACCATCTGCTGGTGGGGCAACAGGGTCATCGATCCTGAGCCCAAAGCTGTCACCGCAGGGATGGACATAGAACCTGAATCTCAGGGGCTCGGACATTTTCATTTATTGTCTTCCTGTTCCTTAACTGCTATCCCTAGAAGCACACTGGTTTTCGTGGGTAACTCTGAAGGACAGTTCTTGCTCCAACTTTCCCCCAGGCTGTGTGCTGGCCTCAGATTTCTCCTGATAGGACACCCATGGACGGTTGGGGAGTGGGGGTGGGCGGTTGGGTTCAGGACTGAGAAAGGCTTGTAAGAAAGCAAGCTCCTTGTGCTCTGAAAGGGCAGTGGGCCACAAAGGAATTTGGCTTTGCTGTGACCATGAGACTAATGAGACCCAGTCTTGGCTTACCTTGGGTGGGGGTTCCTGAAAAGCAGTGGGCTCCAATATTTTGGGGGGTCGGTAACGAGCGTTCCTTTCTTGTTCTATTGCAATGTCCCTCTCCATCTGATAAATGTCACTGCCGAGGAGTCAGGTTAGATAGAGAGAGAAACCAGGTCAAAGGGGGACACATTGAAGTCAGGGGAGACCTGAATGAGGGCCACCACAGAGCCCATTTCTACCTTCATTTTCCCTATAGAGTGACTTGGGAGATGCCTCTGAGACAGATTAGGATGGAGATCCTGAGGCTACCCTTACATCAAGGTTTGAGAAGGTCACTCAAATGGATTCAATTGGTAGAAACCCTTAGAAAGCCAGCCCCATGGGTGGCAGAAGCTGGCTGGCAGCTCTTCCTCCCCCACTGCAGCCTTTCTGCACCAGCTATTGTCAAAAAGCTCTGTTTACATCTCCAGTGTCCCATCTAAGTTTATGACTGGGGCCCAAATTCACCATGACATTAGGTACATCCCTTCTCACTTCATAGCTTGCCCTGGGGCTACTTTCTACTCTCCTAATAAGGTCTTGGCTTTCTTTCTTAGTGCAGTGCTTCTCAACCCTGAGGCCCTTGTAATTACTGCAGGGTCTTCAAGTCTATGTCTTCAAAGGAACACTAAACATTATGCATTATCGAATGCATACCATGTAGTACTGTCCCTTTAAATGTGTACACACACACACACACACACAGACACACACACACACACACACACACACACACACACACTGTGTCCATAGCCTACTATGTTTTGTCAATCACAAGGACTCTGAAAGTTTGATAGAATTTTGTGTAAGTTCTCAAAGTTTGACACAAGGTCGGAGTGGGTTAGTTGGATCCTTTGTTAACCATGGAGGAAAGACTGCCGGGCTGTTCTTGAAGGAGGTGTCAGAGTTCCTCTGGGCTCTGAGTCTCTTTAAGGGGTAGGAGTGGGTGTCAGCCCAGAGATGGGCAACTACTAAGGCTCCCTGGGGTTCTGAAGACCCTTCTCCCTTTTCGCCCCGGAGCTATGTTCTCTCAGATTCTATCTTTCAATTACGTTTTATCCTAGAATGTTCTTGCTTCCTAAGTCTCCCAGATGAAGGACCAACGGATGGTGCAGAATTAATCAGAAGAGCCATGGAGGGAAGTTGGGAGCAGATAGGCATTCTAAGACTACAGTTTGGCAGTTTGGAATGTGTTTGAGATTCCAAGTCAAAAAACAAATGCAGGGCCATCTTTACCTGGGCTTTCTTAGCCTCTCCCTTGAGCCTCCCATTAGCCTTTTACTTTTAAAGTGTGCTAAGGATGATCTTGAAAGCATTATCCTATTGTCTGTGCCCTTCACGTGTTGGGATTATATGCATGTGATGCCATGTCTTCCCTATTTTCCTGCCCTCAAATATCATCACTCAAGCTGGGAGTGTAGCTCAGTGGTAATACACTTGGCTAACATTCCCAAAACCCTGGTCCTGTTCACATACACACACACACACACACACACACACACACACACACACACACACACACACACACACAGAGAGAGAGAGAGAGAGAGAGAGAGAGAGAGAGAGAGAGAGAGAGAGAGTGTTTGCTACATTATCTAAGCTCATTAAGCAAGTTTCCTTAAGACAGAGGTCAGCAAAGTGTATCTGTTACCTGCTGTACTTCTACTGGAAGGGAGGGCACCTTCCACGTGCTGATCAGAAGGAAGTTCTGGCATAAGTGCCACTTTACCTATCACTATTAGGCATCAAGTCACCAACTTTAACCTGAACTCTCCTGTCTGACAAAGGGGAACAAAGATACCCACTGCACAGGGCTGGAGATCCCCACAGCATCTGAAGCCTCATCCTCTACTTATAGCTCCCCACATTATGCTCACCTGAGACTGCACACAAGCTCCGTAAAGCGGGGCCGGTCGCTGGGGTCATAGTCCCAGCAGCGGGTCATGAGTGTGTAAAGGACAGGCGGGCAGAGTTCGGGCTTAGGCAGCCTGTCCCCTTTCTCCAGCACCCCGATGACATCCTTGTTTTCAAGCCAGAAGAAAGGCTGCTTCCCAAAGCTGAGGATCTCCCACATGCATACAGCTGAGAGCAGAGAGGGGAAGCTCAGGGGAGGGGCCAACTTGTTCTCCCCAGGGATAACTATGGCCACTGGTCCCAACTAGAGGAGGAACATTCTCTCTTGAGGTCCTGCCCACCACAGTGGTCCAGTCATGACAGTTATAGCCTATACTTATAGTACAAGAACCACTTAGAACCCTCCTGGTGGAGCTACTAAGATTCTGGGGATGCAGGGGAGGCTATTATCTGTACCATCAGAACTTCCTCATGAGGCACAAAGCTTCTTCCTCACAGGGTGGGGAAGTTCTAATACTAGTACTAGCCTGTGTCCCTGCGGAGCCTTAATTTCCTCAGGTGTAGAATACTCAGGAGGAGTGGTGATGTTCTCAGAAGCAGGTGCAGAACCAGTGGGTCATGTGCAAAGTGGTAATGTCATCTAGCTGGGGTCTCTCTCCTCGCACCTCCTTGTCAAAAGAAGCTGGCCAATTTTCCTTAAGGACTCCATGAAGCCTTTCCCACATAGTCCTTGGGGATGGGTGACATAGTATATGCTTGTGACAAGAGTCTTTATGAGGGAGTGAGCCCAGTTTATCCCTCACTGACTCTGTATCTTTGGGACATCTCAGTAGCACTGGGACCTGAGGGGCACAATGTAAGACCCTTGTTCTCTGTTCTGTTCTCCTGCCCAAGCCACGGACCTGAGAATCGGCACTTTCCCAGGCCCACCTGGGTCGCCACTCACCAAACATCCAGACGTCACTGGCGGTTGTAAAGCGGCGAAAGTTGATGGACTCGGGGGACATCCATTTGATGGGGAGACGGGTCACGGAAGCTTTGTGTGGACAAAGAGGTTTACAGGGATTATTTACGGATGTAAGATCTAGAATTGTGTTCCTACCTGCCAGAGACCACTGGCCAAGGTTGCCTGAACCCCAGGCTTCCTTGCTCTGGGATTTTGAGTTATACAAACCACCCTGGCTGCTGAGAAGTCCTTACCTTTGTAATAGTCCTCATCCTCAATGTACCGGGAGAGCCCAAAGTCCCCGAGCTTCACACACTCAGGAGAGGCCACCAGGATGTTCCGGACAGCAATATCCCTGGAGGAAGAATGGAAGGCTAGCATAAGGAACTGCTTTGGGACCCTGGTACATGTGAAGCAAGCCAGGCATTGACCTGAAAGAACATAACAACAGGTTTCTGACAGGAATAGAGTGCCACCAGGGTAATGTAACTTTTGCAACTCATAGGCATCTGGCTCTCCTTGAGGAATGTCTGCTGACCTGGGCTATCTGCTATTCTTAGTGTCACCATCAACTCCAGAGGGCCCAACTGCTTCTCACTCACTTCCTGCAGTATCTGCTACTAAAAGGATAATTCTTAAAACACAGCTTCAGATACATAAAGGGAACAAACCTGCAAGCACATCGCCCTAGCTCCAGGCCATGTGCAACTCCCATTTGACCTTCACACCACAATGTGATTCTCAAGGAAAAGGAGTGTTTCCCTTGATCACGACCTTGTTTTAGGACACAGGCTGGACTGAGATGTGCTCCAAGGGTGTCAGTGGATGAAGGGGGTCAGAGGATATTTGTTTGTAACCCCTACATGGCTCTGCACAGAATCAGGCTCAAAACCCCACAGGCTGTGTCTGTGGTGGGTTGAGCATCTCAGTGTGGTCTCCTCAAGGCTCATGCTCTCAAGGGACTAAGAACAAAGCCAGGTAGAGAGTAGGGAAGAACCACCTTTGTAGCCATAATTAAAGTAGAGGGTGGTTCAGGGATACTGGAGAAGTAGGGAGGAGATCAAAAGACCTTAGGAGGCTCCAGACACCTCTGTAGATCACTTCCTTTTTCCTAGACTGTGAGCCACCCAGTGAGCAAAGTGGAGGAGGTAGAACACTGAGCCAGAGGGCAGCCCCACCCCCAGCACTCGCCAGGATGCAGCAGAAGATGCAGAGCTACAATGAGACCTCAGACTTTGGTCTTCTTCTCTGTATCCTTGGACCTTTTAAGTTTCTGGGTGGGGACATGTTTCATGAAGATGACCTGAGTACGGTGTGCACAGCACTCACAGCTGTCAGGCACAGACCAGGCTGGGATTGTGGCTTAGGACCACATCACTCTCAAGTTCTACACACCGTCTCCTTCTCAGGGACCAGGTAAAAGTCTCACACTCCTCCTACCTGTGGACACAGTTGATGCTCTCCAGATAGGCCATGGCTTTGCATATCTGCAGAGCGTACAGGACCAGAGTGGGTACCTTCAGGGAATTTTTATTTCGCTCCAGGTAGTGTCCCAGCTGCAGGAAGAGAGGTATGACATCAGAATGACTTTCTGCCCCAGCCTGACGCCAAATCACCAGGCCCTCATAGCCACTGACCCCTCATTTCCTTTGAGAGGCAAATTCAAAGATGGTAATATATTTTGGCAATTCCTCCACCTAACAGCTAAATATAGAAGCAGGAAGTTGTAAAGACGCCTTGCTATCAATGTCTCCCATCCTTGTTCAACTGTGGCCTGATTGTCACATGGGGTCTGTCCCTCATCAAGCCCTTGAGCTCACCTCCCCATAAGGATACAGTTCCATGACGATCCATGTGGGTTCCTCTTCAATGATGCCAATCAGCTTGACGATGTGAGGGTGGTCAAGATTCTTCATGATCACTGAAGGAGGGGGAGAGGGATGGAGCGGGTTAAAGGTCATACAGAAAATAGTTAGCTTTTCTTTCCCCAGTGCTGAGGGTCACACAGGATCTCATGCATGCCAGGCAGGTGTTCTACCGCCAAGCTACAGCCCCACTCCCAGCCACATAAGAGAAACGCAGCTCCCTGCTCCAACTGTGGGACATGGTACAAGAGACTGTTTACAGTCGGAAGTCGGAGTGGGGTCCTGTCCCTGCTCAGACTTCCCAGCCTCCCAGCTCCCTTTCCCTGAGGTCATCCCACAGGCTCATCCCCAAGGATGCCTACCTGCCTCACTCATGAACTTCTCCTTGTTGTCCAGGGTACAATCTTTCTTACAGGTCTTGACGGCCACATTAATTTTTTCCCCTTTCTGCAACAGAAGTGTATGTTCAGGGACTCTAGTGCTCTCTAGAGGTATCCTCGCCCCAGCCTCAGCATGGCCTTCTCAGACTTGACTACCAGCCTAGGCAAATGGTGTGACTCCTGAATGGCATGCCCTCCACCCACACACACACGCCCTATTTCTCTCTCTCTTTTCATGTTTTCTCCCTTGTTTCCTTCCTTCCAGATCATTCTGTGTTAGAACTAGAAAGAGCTTCAGAGACCAGAAAGCTCAATGCCTGTGTCCAGAGGAGGATACAGAGTCATGTGATCTGCTCAAAGGCAAGCAGGTATGTGGCAGAACACACACAGGGTCTCCATCAGAGGAGAGCAGGGCCTCCTTCTGTGTCTTTACTGTTGGCTTTCAACCACCCTGCTCTCCATAGGTCTGCCTTCTCCAGCCTGCTGGAAGTATAACCATATAGGAAGGCTCACCTCGGCTTAAGCCACCTGAACCACCTGAAGTGGATTCCTGCTGGATCCACTTAGGCCCTTCTCTAACCACATCTTACCACCCTTCCTCCTCTGCATTCTCCCACAAGTCCCAGAGCCCACTATGTTTCTACCCCTAGTACACTGCTCCCCAATCTCAGGAATGACTCTCATCCCCTTCACTCCCTGAGTGCTCCAGAAACAGTCCCACAGCATATGACTGAGGACCCACTATGTGTCAGCCAGCTGCTACCTCCAACCCCGCTCCCCTCTCTTTCTTCAGACAGAGGAAAGGGATGGGGTAAGAGTCTGGGACTTACATGGTTCGTGTAGACACCTTCGTAGACCTCCCCGAAGAAGCCTTCACCCAGAATGCGGTTAAGAACTACATCTTCACGGGCAACACCATACTGTGGGCCTGCACAGAAGGAGTAAACAGGGGGGTCACAGAGTCCAGAGTCCAGCTGGCCTCTCCAGGGAACCTGGGTGCTTAACAGCAAAGATTCAAGGGCGAGCTGGAAATAGCATCTAGATTGTTCCATTGTCTCAGATCTAGAAAGATCTATTACTCTGCTCCCTCCTCTCTGGGTTCTAGGTCCACATTCTTAAAGTCCTCACTGAAGCTATACCGATCCACTTAAGGCCTGTAATAGATTGTCAGCTGCCAAACTAAGGGTTCCTCAGTTCTTCTCTGTCTGAGCACATGCAGATGAGAATAAAGGAGAGACAGAAGGTTCTTCCTGTGGTGTCCCAAGAATACTTATGATGTCACTTCCCAGAGCACTGACTATGGTCACAGTGGTTGAGGGATGGCCAGCCTCTTCAAGAACCTACCTCCTGGCCTTCGCAGGGTCTCATCAGGAATCTCTGCATAGATGTCTGACTCTGTAATGACAGAAAGGGGCCCAGCCCATGGGCTATGTGTCTTCACTGGACACAGCCAGGAGGTAGGCCATGACTTCCAAAGGAGTGAGTGGGGGTGGGGTCCTGCAGGAGTGTCCAGTCTCCTACACCAGGATTCAAGGAAGCCCCACAGCCAGAGGCACCAAGCTTGAATCCATGCCTACTCTCTCAGCCTTGCTAGTTTCAAATGACACATTACTCACTTTATTATTAACTCGAAGTTTTCAACTCTCTCCAACCCACAGGCCTCAGCCCTACCCTACAGTGTGACATCTGGCATCCTCTAGGAAGTGATGAGAGTCAGATGACATTGTGAGGAGAGGATTCTGATGAAAACTAGTGTTCTTAAAAGAAGAGGACAAGACACTAGAGATTGTGCTCTCTACCATGTGACCACACAGCAAGGAGACCAACCTAAAAGCAAGCCTTCTCCAACCAGAATCTGCAGTGACAGGGCTTGCCAACCTCAAGAACTCAGAGTAATACATGGCTGGCTTTGAGTCATTCAGTCTATTGTATTGTTTGTGCCAATGCAGCTGACCAAGATCAAAACAGTACCATGGTGCAAACTAAGTCAACATTTGTCATAACAACAAACGGCGTTCTTGAGCCATCATTGATTAAAGGTGCACACCACCATGTAGGCTTATTTTTGAGTCGTCATTGAGAAGTGATAGAGAAAGTAGTTATACCTGGAAGGCTTACATCAGCAGAGGAAGCACAGGTGCTGGGCAAGCATGAGGGAGGGGCAGAGGCCGAGGGTTCAGGGAACATGCTTACCTATGCTACAGCTTTCTGAGAGGTGGGACCGCCGAGACTCCAGGTTTCTGTAGGAGAAGGTAAGAGGGCAGGAGCTGATTGACCCTGAAACCCTGAAACATTCCCCTTATGCAGCCTCAATCTACACCTATCCACCCAGCCAGCACAGGCTAGACCTTTAAAAGCAGCCAACCCTGGCTGTCAGTGAGCTGGGGGTGTAGCCCAGGACTCCAAGGGGCAAGAGCTGAAGGAAAGACAGAAGCCTTCTTCTCAAGGGAGCACCGGGTGGAACAGAGACCATTCCCATGGTTGTGTACTGAGAGGGGACACACACCCTCATGAAATGAAGAGACTCAAGCATTCTCTCAGAAACAAGGGAGGGGGTGGTGTTCAATGCGTGGTCTTCCAGCCCTATCCCATAGAGGCATCTCTCATGTACTCACAGTGTGGGGATCTGAGGCAGGCTGTTCCTCTTCTCACCATCTAGTGGAAAGTAGAGGAAGGGAGGGTTGGAACCAAGGACATACGGGTGAATGGATGGTGTGTGGAACACTGCTTCTAAGGCTCCCCTGTCAGCACCATGGTAGAAGCTGGAACTAGAGCCCTCTCTGAACACTTCCTCCCGCCAATCTCACATGCTCCAGTTTTGCCCATTTCCTGACTGCTCCCTAATCAGGGTCACACAGAACAGAACAGTTATATGTTATCAAAGGCTCTGCTATGCTAGAGGCTGCAAACACAGCCCCTCCAGAAGTCACTTCCAGTAGTTGACCTCCGAGAATAGACTTAGCACCTCCTCACACTCCTAAACTCTTTGCTTCCACTGAAGGACCAACGCCTGGGCTTGCGCCTGACATCCACCTCTGGGCTAGTCTACCTCCAAAGAGAAACCTACCTTTCTTGGCATGAATGATGAGAGAGCCTTTATGCTCTCCTTGAAGCCTGCAGTAGCCATCTATGAGGTCAGCCATGTTCTCAGCCTCTGCCAGGGACGAGGTTTTGATGGACAAGGACTGCAGAGAAGGGGCCAGCCACAAGTGAGAAAGCAGAGCCTGGACTAGAGTCCCTCGCACAGGGAGGAAGAAGGGAATGCAGGACCTGGCCCCACCTCTGTGGGATTCCATCCACACCTTTCCTGAGTATTCTGTGTGTGGCTAGAGACAGCCACCAGAGGGCGCTCTGGCCATCCCTCCTGCTGGCTACCTAGCGCTCTTGGTTGCAAGGCCAGGTCTGGGACTCATTCTGAACTTAATAGCACAAGGCCTTGTATTTATTTGGTAAGTGCTCGATGTGTACAGGCAAAACCTGAGGATTGGGAGGTGGACGGGATTGGGGCTTCAGTGCATTCTGCTAAGAGAAGAGAGACAAATGTTTGGTGGTCTGAGGTCTCCTAACTACAAAAAACGCCCCATGTCCCTCAGGTCTTGTTTTCTAAACTGTTGCTTAGTCGCTAAATGTTGGACTTCTGCTACACGTGTACCTTACTTTCTGTCACTTCTACCTACCCTAAAGCTCTTTCTACTTTTCTTGATATTAAAGAAATAATTGTCCTCCAAATTTCCTTAAATCTTATCATTAGTATAGTGTCTACACCTTGTTTGGATAATGGGTGTAGTTTTATTTTGGTTTATACTTATTTATTTATTAGTGGGTGCAGGGCCGAGGTCACAAAGTTGCCACTGTGTAAATGTGGAGATCAGAGGACAATTCTCTACAGGTCATTTCTCTCCTTCCGGTACACGGGCTGGGTGTCAGGGTAAAGGTGAGGACTGAACTCAGATTATTGAGTTTGGTGGTACCACCCCTATCTTGCCAGTCATGGGCACACTTTCCTTAACAAGATCTATTAACAGAGAACGCCTAGTCCCTCCTGGACTCGGACAGGTTGGCTTGACTAAATCCCGCCCACAGAGCTCCCAGGTGCCCCAGAAATGCTCACCTGGGGGGCACCCTCGATGCCCAGCTGCAGTACTGCCTGGGTCTCTTCCAAGGGGAGGCACCTGATGGATCTGATCTGCTTGAACTCGGCGAGGCAGGTGGGCTGTGAAGGAAGCAGAGACGACCGAAGACCATTTAATCTCAGGATCAGACCAAGGAAACTGGTCAAGATGAGGGTGAGGAGGAAGGGTGCGGAGCCTCTTTTGAGGATGGAGAGAATGTTGCTAGAAAGTCCATCTCAGAAGCCTAGGATGCTCAAGTGGCAGAAGAAAAAGGGAGAAAGGTACTCTTGCCAAGGTTGTATATCAAGTTGGGGGTGGAGCCAGAACGGGACCCAGGCTCCCAGGAAGTCACTGGCTTATTTTGCCAGCGAGGAAGGGACTCTTCCTTATGTACGGCAATGGCATTCCCTCGCTCTTCACCATCACCTCACTGCTATCCCCGAATAGCAAATCTTAACAAATTCTCAACAATTCTACACCAAGGTCCAAGGTTGAGCCCTTATAAAGTCTCTGCCCTGAGCAATGGGGGGATAGGGAGAAAAGAGATGATGCGGTGACAGAAGAAGAGACAGGGAGGAGGAAAAAGACCTGAGCCAGAGCTGGGTTGAAGCTCACTCTTGGGCTCTCTCTACCTTTGTGTCTTGACTTGTCAGCTGACGGATGCCTTTAGGGCCAATGACCAGGTCCACAGTAATGTTCCACCCTTGCTGGAATAAAGGGAGAGGGGACTATTTCCTATGCTGCCCAGCCATACTCAGAAGCTCTAAAAGAATCTCATTAAAGCAGGCAAATACAACCATCTCCCCTAAACCCCACCACACAGCTCACCTCTTCCCATCCCTTTTCTTTCCCTGGCCATGTATGTCCCCCCGCCCCCACATTGGCCCTCTGGGGTCCCATCCCAGAGGCCTGGAGGTCAGGCAGGTTGAGGGTAAGAAGAACAGGCCATTACAATGAGTTCACAGCGATAGGTCTCCTGGTCGATGTTGGCAAAGCCTGCCAGAGTATTGAAGAATTTCATGACACACTCTTCCTCCCGGAGTGATGCATACTGCTGGAAGGTCTGCTGGATCATCTTCCGGAACTGCTTGGGCTGAGAAGCAGATGGGGAGTACAGGGTCAACTCAGCTTCCTGTTTAGATCTTATAGAAAGGCTGCTAACTGCTACAGCATGGCTCCCAGGGTCCCCACCATGACAGATGCCGAGATGTATTCCCTGAAGCTCATGACTGGCTCCACAGAAGCACACCCTAACCCTCTGAAGGAGGTATGAGACATGGAATCCCATCACCCAGGTCATGAAATGAATCAAGCCTCCAAGGCAGTTTTGAGCCAGGTGTACCTCGCCCTGATTCCCAGACCTGGAGGGCCTATCACATGCATCTGCTGTCTTATGTCAGGTACCCTAAGGCAATAGATCTTCTTCTCCTGACCCTCTAGCTCCTGTCCCAGAACCCACATTGAGCAGGGCTCCCTGGGCTCCTTGCTGTCTGCTTCCCTCACCTTTAAGTTTTCCTGCATTTGCTTTGGGAAAAACAGGTCCAGACCGACTTCTTTTCTGAAAGAAGGAAAACAGAAGCCACATTTGATACACATGCTGAACTGACCAACCAAAATGAGGTGAGAGGGCTTGGAGACTAGAGAACTGGGCCCTAGGGCTCCTGGGGAGATGGGCAGGTAAATGGGACAGCAGGACACTGGGGGATGGGTGGGGGAAGCCATGCCTGACACAGAACTTACTCCAGGAGTTCAAAGTTGGACTTTTTGTCAAGTGCATTGTGGGGCATGTCCTTGAAGAATCTCCTGGGGAGAGAGCGAGAGATGGAGTGAAGAAGAGGGCTGAGAGCTGAAGCCTTCAGAGTAGGGCATCTGACATTCATGTGTTGGCCCACGAGCATCTCTACCAAACATAGGGACTACCTGGGGCATGGGGCAAGAAGAACAACACAGCTAGATATGTGTGAAGCCATGAGGGAAGAGGAAGCCAGGGAACTTAGTTCCCCTGGGGATTCCATGTACTTTATGGCTGTAGCCCTTGAATTTCTCAGAATGAGAAAATAGCACCTCTGTAGGCATCCGTAAAAACAAACAGTCCTTAGGCTCAGATAATAATGGTGCTTGCTGCCAAGCTGAAGACCTGTGTTTGATGCCCAGGACACATCTGATAGAAGGAGAGACCTGAATCCCATAAATTGACCTCTGACCTCCTCATGCACTATGACCTCTCTCCTCCCTCCCCCCCTCCCCCCCCCCCTCTCTCTCTCTCACACACACACACACACACACACACACACACACACGCAAGCAAGCAATGGATGTGTACAAATAAAATGTTTAAAAGCAAACACTCTAGGGCAGCCAGCCCTCATGTTCTCAGCCCAGGAACATCACTCCCCAATGTGGGTGCATATGGTTACATTTGCATCTAAATAATTAACTTTAGTAAACATAAAACTTTAGAATTCACAGAAGAAAATGAAAATAACTAATAACCCTACTGGTAGATAATGTAAAAGTTTCCCATCTTTAAGCCATTCATAAATAATATGCGCTTCGTGTGCTGTGTATTGTGGTTTTAATATGATAAAACAGCCGGTGGCCCCAAGTACACCAGATGCTCTACTCTGCTAAGGCCACCGTGACTAGTAACCAACCACCAGCTATTGTAGGCATTGTCCTAATCTTGATCTTACATTGTGGTCACTCAGAGTACCTTTAACTCAGGTGGTTGCCGATATCTGGGGATACTTTTGCTCTAACACTGCAAGCAGACAAAACAGGCAGTACTCAGGAATCTGAAAGGGTGAACTCAGCTAGCTGGAACATAGAAATGTGTGCACACTTGTGCCCATAGGGGCCAGAAGAGGGTGCTGAATCCCTTGCAGCTAGAGTGATGAGTCTCTGTGAGGGGTTCAGCATAGGCTCGGGATCTGAATTTTAGTTCTTTGAACAGTAAGCACTCTTAACTCCTGAGCCATCTCTCCAGCTCCTGCAATGTTTATACATGTGAATAAGGCCATTTAGAAACTAAGGACTCCAAGTATCTCCATACTCTGGGTAAAAACAACTACAGCAAGAGTCACAGGAGGAGCCCCTCCCCTCAAACATCCAACATGGACTGTTCCATCCGTAAATTTTTATGACTGAACTAAAACACAATCTATAGTCGTGCGGTATATATTTTATTTCCTAAACACATTCCAAGTATGCCTTGCATGGTTGTGAGCATTCTCAATTGGGGGCAACTTGGCACTCTCCCCTCAATAGCCTAAAACCCTAATCTAAATCTGGAGGTGCTTTTGGTTGCTCCCCATGCTGATGGAGATGTATACTGCAGTATGTACACAGGAAAATCCCATCTTGACAAGGAATTACCCATCCCTAAATGTCCCTAAATGAGGAGAGAAGTTAGAAAATGCAGAACCATGGCTCTTTCCCACTGCCACTTCTCTCTACTGGGTTTTGGAAACAGCAATGCCTGGAAAGAGGAATAAGCCTATGTAGGTGCGGACTTGAACTCACAGAACGAATGCTAGCAGGAGGAGCCTCAGCTGTGAGATATAAGGGGACTGACTAGGGAACTTCGTCACCCACCCAAAGGTCTCCGTGGTTAAGTTCTCCAGGATCACTGAGGGCAGCGTTACAAGTTTCCCAAGCCAGTGCTACCTGCTTCCAGTCACAATAGAAAACCTCAGAGCACACCTTCCTGGACTGTTCTAGTCAATGTGGTTGTTCACATTCCCAGCAGGACTGAGTGAGCTGTGACACGTGCCCTGGGTAACCGCACACGCTGGCTTCTCTCACACAGCCTTGTTCTAACAGCACAAATTTCAGAATGGAACTAAAAAGGGGGATTTTTAGTCCTTTCTGGGTTACCAAGTGTGGTTGAATGACAGTAGCCCCACAGGTTTGTAGGTCTGAATACTTGGTCCCCAGTTGGTTGGACCTGTTTGGGAAGAACTGGGGAGTGCAGCTCTATTGGAGGAGATGTACCACTGGGGGCAGTCGCTGACATTTCAGAAGACTCCCAACATTTTCACTTTTTAATAGGTTGTCTTGATCATGGCATTTTATTATAGCAATAGGGAAAAAAAGACAGGAGTTGGTACCCAGAATGGAGTACTGTTATGACATACCTGACCATGCTGGTTTTGGGAGAGGAATGTGGAAGACTTTGGAACTTTCAGGAAAGCAGCTGAATCCTTTAAGTAAGGTCTAATGGGCTATTCTAGTACAGGCTTGGAAAACAATAGTGTGCAGACGATGTGGACTATGGATGGCCCGTTCAAGAGATTCAGAGGGGAATTATTGTGCTATTTTAACAACAGTCTGAGGCTGCTGACTTCCTTTGTCCTAAGAATCTGCTTGATGCTAAATTTAAAAAGTGGCAGATTAATTTTCTTGGTGGAGGAGATTCCAAGACAATGTAATTTTGATTCTTTCGCATGACTAGTAAAAAGCAACAACAAAGGAAATCTTTGTACAAATGCGATCCAAGGGGCCACACTCTATCCACATGGGCAGTCAGACCTGGCAGTGTCCTCCACATGATCCTAGATTTCAAGTCAGAATGGATACATGAGTAAAGGGGCTATGGAGTCTTTCTCCATGGTTGAGAAGAGCCCCTAAGGTCAGCTGCGTGGTAGGAAAGTCCCTGCATGAAGCCATTGCAAAGCCAATGCATGAAGATGAGAAAGTGAAGCCTGGATTGTCTGGAGATCCCAAAGTGTTGGAGGTGCCGGGGCCATGAGACTCCAAGAAGAGCTACATATGGCGAGTGGAAGCATCCCAAGAGAGAGAAGCATGGTGCAGTCAGCAGAAAAGAATAGTGCTGTGGTTCTCAACCTGTGGGTCGTAACCCCTTTGGGGATTGCATATCAGATATCCTGCATACCAGACATTCACATTATAGTTCATAACTATTGTGAAACTACAGTTATGACGTAGCAGCAGAATAATTTTATGATTGGGGGTTACCACACCATGAGGAACTGTATTAAAGGGTTGCAGTATGAAGAAAGCTTGAAGACCCCTGGGTTAGAGCCATCTAAACCATCTGACATTAGACACAGAGCAACAAGATCCAGAGTTTTCAGTCTTAGGTCCAGTATTTTCTCACTGTTTCCTTTGCTCCCCTCTTTAATGGTAATGTTTATTCTGTTCTATTATATGTTGGAAGTATGCAGTCTGCTTTTTTATTTTATGTGTGTTTACAGTTAAGAGATTGCCTTACGTCTCAGAAGACTTTAGACTTTTAAACTGTGTTGAAACTGAAAGACTATGGGGGGCTGTTGAAGTTGGACTGGATGCATTTTTGTGTTATGATCCTGCAAGTTTATGAGGATCACGGAGTAGAATGTGGTGGAATGGCCCCTATAGGCTCCTGTGTGAATACTCCAGTTGGTGAACTGTTGGGAAGAGGAGGATTGGCTTGTTGGGTGAAGTGTGCCTTTGGGGGGTGTGCTTTGAGATTTCAAAGTATTCAAAAGAGATCTAAGTTGTCAATACATTGATGTTTTTGTTTACCAGGATAGACAGAACCAATCACACAGTCTAGCATGTAGGAAGATGCATGAGCCGAGGGGGAGGGGCAGAAAAGTCTTTAAAGATGGAGAGACTCTCGGGCTGGCTCATCAGGAGAGTGGATGATCATCTCCTTAAATACACTCTTTCCCAGACCTGGTTTAAAGTTCCCTATGCAGATAAAGCTGGGTACGTAGCACCAACTCACACAATTTAAAGAAGCTGCCCAAGTATGGGATCCTTTACCTTCCCACATTGGACCACTTTATAAAGTGTGAGAAGAGACACTCCGTGCTTGCTCTGCTGCACCTCGTGATGACTGAAGCTAACAACAATGTCATTTCAACAGCAACAAATATTGGACATTCTTACCATAAATAAATCATACGTTGATGAATGCATGCAATCACTATGTGTCAGTCAAAACCAAAACTTTAAAATAGAGCTTTTCCCAGGCTGAAGAGGGAAGGACAAGAGGTGCTGGTCGTCTGGACTGCCTCTAGTACCTGTGGGTTCTCCCCAGGCTGAGCCTGCAATTCTGAGAAGCAAACACTAGATGGCAGCAGTCTATGGGTGGGTGCAGACTCATAACCGATCCACACCCAATCCCCAGGACTGAAGAAAATAAAGACATGCAAATCCACTTGGCAGTAATAAAAATGTTAACTTGTTGCCAACATTTACAGGTTAACCACAAGGTCAAATTCCTTGTGGATTTTTGAAGCAAAGCAAGGTGAGTGTTCTCTCTCTAATCCTAACCTTGTCAGTCACTATTTAATAAGTCCCGGGTGACACACTCACTATGACTCTTTGGTTCAGAAAGTTCTGTTGTCACTGGTTAGGGGAAATATTCCTGCTTCCATCTGGTCAAAGAACTTCATATTCTAATGTGCAGTAGGGAACAAGAAAAAGAAACAACGTAATCTAAGTACTACCATTTCACTTTTAAAAACTGAATTCAAGGTCCCAGGCCCTAGGGGACCTGGGGACTTCCCTGTAGCTGACCACCTTTCTGCTGTAAACTGTCGTCTGAGTCCAGACATCTCAGGGATGACTTGTAAGGAGACAGTCGTCTGAGTCCAGACATCTCAAGGACAACTTCTCTATCTGCTGACAGAGTCAAACAAGTTCATGTTCCCAGGCCTAGGAAAGAACATCTATCCCACTTCTCTAAATGTTTCCTTAATTGTCCTGGTAAAGAATAGAGAAATTGCTGTTCTCTAAGTCAAAGTGCATAAGTTGTAAAAATATGTTTCCAATTGCCTGTTGTGCTCTAATTGGCTGCATGAGGCTGCTGCTCCTTTCTCTACACATCACTCAGAGCTCTGGACCCAATGTCTAGGAGGATGAATTAAAGACCTTGAAGCCAGGTGCCCTAGATATGGCCCAGTCACCAACGGGTGCTCCCTTGCTTAACCCATCATGTCAAAACACAATTGGACAACACTGCAGCTCTCTCCAGCTCCTCCCTTGCTTTGTGTTCCCATCCTTTAAAAATGTACAATCTCCCTTCGGGGACATGGTTCAGATCCTGAACTGGCCACCTTCCTGAGCACTCAGAAAATAAAGCTTTCATTTTTAAGCTTCTGCATCTGAAGTACATTTTCTTGGCTTCCACCCCGAACCCAACAGTAGAATACTACACCAAGGGATGTGTCTGGCATCTATAAAGCACCCTTCAATAAATAATAAATAAATATCAATTAGCTATCATTTCAGCTATGTGATTCCCTGGGAAAGGCAAAACCAGAACAACAAAAAGATCGGTGGTGGCTGGGGAGGGAGAGACAAACAATGGATGTTCATGGCAGTGAAACTCCTGCATGGCGTTTGTCACAGAATGTGTGACACCCAGTGGACCTCGATGTGAGCTGTGGACTTTGGCGACCCTGGTGCATCTGTGGGTACTCATCCACCATAGCAAGTACACTGCTCTCGAGGGCTACTCACAGTGGGGGAAGCAGTGCATGTGCAGGGCCCAGGAAAACTCTGTGCCTTCTGCTAACTTTTGCTGTGAACCTAAAACTTCTTTAAATAACAACAATAAAGAATAAACCGAGCCTGAGGGGTTTACTAGAGCGCTTGCGTGACGCACACAAAATCCTGTACTATAGCTATAATTAAGAGTAATGAGAAAAGGCTCAGCCCCGCCCACGTGGCCACGGACAGAGGTAGACTGCCAGCTCTCTCGTGAACATCCTTCTTCCATTCTGCTCATCCCTTCCCTGCCTGATAGTGCCTCTGACCTCCTCCTCGTCCTTCTCCCTCTCTTCAGGACTCTTCAGATTTCAGACTACCCCCCTTATCGATTCGATGGATAAACAACTGGTTCTAGAACACTTCTGTCCCTGTTATTGTTCTAAGGACTCTAAATATATCAACTAACTCCTTCTTCCCAACAGCCCTCCAAGACTGTTATTGCTAACATCATTCTTGTTTTATAGATGAAGAAATTAAGGCACGGAGAGATTATGTAACAGCAAATGAAGACTCAAGATTCTTGTCCAGGAGCCCTGCTTTAGACTCTCTATTCTTCCCAATCAGCCTAACTCCTCCCAGGAACCAATCCCCGAGGCTTGGTGTCACTAGTCTCCAGTCTTATGCGCACATCATGCTTCTTTAAACCAGGAAAGGATGTGTTATTTTTTCTGGTGATGTCATTTATCTGTAGGCAGGTTATGCAATCCTTGATATTGGGAGGAGTCACAATTGCCCATGATTTTAAGCAAAGAACCATAGTTCTAGAAGATTCTGCCTCATGATGTTCAGAAACGTGTCCTACTCTTGATAAGTAGTAATAACCTGATTTTAAACATGCACTCACCCCATCACCATGTAAACTGTGTATTGTACATTTTCCTATTGAAAATCACTGGGCCTAGTAAGTTTACTTAGGTGTTTTCCGCATACCACTGGAACATCACATCCTTGGCCCTCAGTTATAGCCTGACTCTTGTTTAGGCTCAGGATATACATGGCAGGATGTTGGATCATGAAATAGTGTGAGTTTGGAAACAACCCTGAGGTGATTAAGGAACAGACTTTAGCACAGTATGTTCTCTCCATCTCGATGAGACTATAGAGGCCATTCAGATACATCTCTGGTTATCTAACCCTTGAGTGCCATGCTTGGCATTTGAGCCATAACCAACATGTCTGAAGATGGCATAAGAATATGACATCATTTGCCAGCAGATCTGGACAGGGGGCTCACTGGAGTCTCAATGACACCACAATGGAGTCTAGCATGAGCCCCACCAATGTATAGCTCAGCAGAACTGCTTTTCAGCATTGTCTCATTTCTGAAAGGAAGCCTGCCTCATCTCATACAAGCTTCAGGACTACAGCGGGTACAGAAGACAGACAAGGGCATGTGTAACAAACTTCATGTGTTCTCTGGTGCACCAGCTCTGAGCACCCAAGATGGCAGACCCTATACTGGATGCTACTGAGTCCTTGCTTCTTTGGGTCCAGCTGCCACTCACTGTAAGGCAGTAATGAGAAGTCCTTAACCAGCCAACAATCTCAGATCCTCAAATCAAAATGGAATCTTCACCGTCCGGTTGTACAATCCCTACCATGGACCCCGCCCATCAACCTCTCTCTGAGACCCCAGTTATATGGAAGTGTCAGTCAAGTTCTGTTTTCAGACAACTAGGATGGATGTCACAGGTAGAGTTAGAAATCCCCCAGAATGACATATTGGGCCAGACAGAAGTAACACTCTCTCATGGTTTCCCTGGCAACGGTCTTTGAATCTTTCAGCAATTCTGACCAGGCTAACTGCCTCTAAACCACCTCAGAGGCTAGCTAAAAGTTTATAAGGTCCCACCCAGGTCTTGTAGACCACAGGGCCAAGAGTGAGGTTGGGACGATAGTGTGTCTACTTCCCAGGAAACCACAATGTGCACTCAGACGTTGAAGCTACTTCTACACTGATGGAGATGCAGAACGGGTGGGAGGAGTAGAGTAGCAGGTGGCTGGTCCAACTAAAGGTGTTGTGGCCTTGGTCAGGACCAGGCTAAGCGCAGCACAAGTTTAGCCACAGGGTCCTCTTCTGCTCCAAATGGCAGTGGGACACAACAGCCAAGAATAAGGCCTGGCTTCTTAGACTGTCCTTCTGTCTCACTCTAATGATATCATTCTAATGACATCATCAGCCCGCCATTATAATGGTCATTGTTTCCATTCTCTCATTCCCTGTGGTTCTCCAGTCAAAGCTTTTGCTTCCACTGTTTCCTGGGTCTGGAATGCCCAGTTCTCCACCATAACCCCACCCATTATCTGCTAGTTGAAATTTTTTCCTTCCAGGAACAGTCCAACTTTCTTCTTTCTGGTAATTTTTTCCTGGTAGAAGACTGGTTGAGACATACTCGTTCTGTCTCTAAGTATAATAAATAGCATGCATGCTACCTCCAAACACTACACACTGGAAGTCATGGTTGGATGGTGCACTAACAAGTACAGATTGAGTACCTACCTCCTGGAGCTTGGAATGCAGCACTGGGCAGCCCAGCCTGAGATCCCTACCTTTGAGTGGTTTCCTAGACCCAGGCTACAGTTCTAGAAACATTACTGAATCACTGAGTAACAGCAGCAGTGATGGGCAGGTAGGAGAGACAGGCAACTTAGAAATGAGGGTAGAGATAGGCTGTGGAGGGCGGAGACAGGGCACAGAGAAGTGGGGACAGGCCATAGGTGGGAGGAGACCAGGTGGAGAGGGAGTGACCCTTCTCCCTTGCCTATCATGAAGACTAGACTGTGAGTCCTTCCACCTGTTAGCTTCCTCTCTTCTTCCTGTCTCTCACATACCCACTTTCACTTCCTAGAGGAGGGACAAGCCAACAAGTCCGAAGCTAACACTGTGCTTTCCCAGAAGAGGGCTTGCAATTACCTACCTGAGCTCCAGACAGCCCAGCTGCAGAGCCATGCCTTCACTGACCTTGCTGGCATAGCGTTGCATGTAGTCATTCCGGAGCTGGTGGAGGAAAGGTCAAGGGTCAGACTCATGCCCTCATTTTAACTTCCCGGAGCACAGGCTCTGGGAGGTAAACACACTGATGTACAGATTGGTGGTTTGAATGAGAATGGCTCCTATAGACATATATTTAGATGCCTGTCCCCATTGGAGAAACTCTTTGGTAGGATTAGGAGGTATAACCTTGTGGGAGGAAGTGTGTCACTGGAGGCAAGCTTTAATGTTTCAAAAGTCTAGAATATTCCCAGTGTCTGGTCTGTTTCTCTCTCTCTCTCTCTCTCTCTCTCTCTCTCTCTCTCTCTCTCTCTCTTTCTCTCTCTGCCTCTTACCTACAGATAAGGATGTAAGCTCACTGCCCTAGCACCATGCCTGCTGGCCTACTGCCACACTCCCCACCATAATGGTCTTGAACCATAAACCTAATAGTCTTTCTTCAGTAACTTCCCTTGGTCATGCTTCTTTACAGCAATAGAAAGTAATTAAGACAGTATCCCACCATGGAGAGACATTTTCATGCCCCTCTCCCATTGCCATTTTTGATATACTAAAACTGAAGCCAGGCTAGTGGTTTGGCCTGTAACTTCAGCTACTTTGCATGCTAAAATAGGAGGAGTATAGGCTCAAGGTCTTTTTTGGCTACATCAATTTGTCAAGGCCAGCTTATTCAGCTTAATGAAACACTTCTGGAGTCAACATGGTGGCATATGCTTTTAATCCCAGTTTTGGGGAGGCAGGTGGATCTCTGTGAGTTCTAACTTGGTCTACATAGCCAGCTCCAGGAGAACCAGGGCTACATAGAGAGACCCTTTCTCAAAACAAAACAAAACAAAACAAAACAAAATAAAAATGAGATGGAACTGGAGAGATGGCTCAGTGGTTAGGAGCTCTGACTGCTCTTCCAGAGGTCCTGAGTGCAAATCCCAGCAACCACATGGTGGCTCACAACTATCTGTAATGAGATCTGATGCCCTCTTCTAGTGGGTCTGGAGAGAGCGACAGTGAACTCATATACAATCAATTGATCAATCAAGCAATCAATCATTGAAAAAGAATAAAAATGCAGCACTGCATGAAGAAAAATGGCTGAGGATTTGGTTTAGTGGAAAAAAATATTTGCCTAGCAGGCGTGAGATCCTGGGTTCAGTCATTATTATAAGAAAAATAAAAGAGAAAGAGAGATGAAGAAAGGAAGGAAGGAAGGAAGGAAGACTTGGGGGTGAAGTTAGTGATTTATCCAAGCCCATGATGATAAGCAGTTATAAATGTCATCCAGAGTCCACAAAACATCTGGGTTTCTGTCTGGCCAACAGGAAGGGAGGTGCAGAGACAGAAAGAAAGCGACAGTGCCTGCTGTGTCACTGCTTAGAGCTTCCTCTGCGCAGGCAGCGCTGTGACAGCTACTTGTTTAGTCTGAAGGTATGCAAGGGGTTCAGGCAGCTCAAGAGAGTCAGCTGTCACACTTCTGAGAGCTACTGAATGCCATGGTGGCCTGAAAGAGGCCACAGCAGGAGTATTTACACCATGGGGATTGGAGAGAGCTACAACTTGTGTTTGGCTCTTCCTCTGGCCAATTCTCCAGTACTCTGCCGTGGACATCACTTGGCCCTTGTGACAACTCTCTAAAGCAAGTGTCACTATTCTAAACTTGAAGAGGAGAAAGCAAATTCATGCAAATGCACTCCCTGGTGATACCAGGGTGGTCAGCAGCAGAAGCGGCTGGAAACCACACCCCTCTCGGTGCCTGTCACTAACCTGCTTTTCCTGCTTGACAGGTACCTGGCCACACAGATGGGAGATGGGCACTTAGGAAACAGCCTCAGGGGGAAGCCTTCTAGAAGGCTGTTCTTTATCTTTCCGTCTCCCCTGAGGAGAATGGATTTGTCTCTCATTTAAAGTGCCCTGAGACACTGGGGCGCGCTTCACCTGTTGATAAAAGTACAGCAGTGTAGTCCTGTCTTCTTTCAGGCTCTCCATGAAGTCTTCTGGCAAATAGCGGATTTGAAGGTCATACCTGCAACAAGACACACTCTGGTTGACACTGGGAAACTAGATTTCCAAGAGAGCAGTAGGACTCACAGGGCCGAAGCTACTCTACCCCTCTGCATGCAAGGCCTATCCGTGAGGCTTTTGGCACAGATACTAGTTTCCTTACTTCAAAGACCAACCCTTGGCCTGGGCTCTCCTTCCTTCCCACCCTCCGTTCCCCTTGACCATAGCAGCAACAGCATCTGATCGGGAGCTGTAGCCTAGATACAGTCCTGAAATAAGGATTCTCTGCAAACCCAGGTTAGGTCAAACATGCTCTTATCAGGACACGCTGGGAGGACTCAGTCTAGGAAGCCGCTCCGATTTGTAGGAGGCTCTGGGCCTTGGGAATGCTTGAGGGGAAGAGGCCATTCCTACCTCCACTCAGCCTCCACGTGTAGACATTCATACTTGTCCTGCACTTCGCCCACAGTCATCTGTGGGTGCAGCCAGTGGATCTCATCTGACTTCATGTGCTTCAGCCTCAGCCCATAGCATTCAGCCAGCTGGATGTTGGGCCCTATTCGCCCACTCAGGAGGATGGAGGTGATGATCTCCTAGGGAGGAGACAAGAGGGCTAAGGACCAGGGATGCACCTCTGCTGGGCTCTCACAGGCTCGCCGTGCACATCCCCTAACCCTGTGTGGCAATCTGTCTTGGATATTATCTATTTCTGATTTTCTAATAGTTAGCGCCAGCTCTGGGACACAGTGTGCTCTGCCTGATGAATGAACAATTTGGCAAGATGAGACAGAGGAAGTGGGAGGAGGTAGCAGGAGTGGGGACAAGGTGCAGAGGCTGAGCACACAGTTCAAAACAATTAATGCCAGCCGGGCATGTGCCCTGTGAAAAGCCCCTTCTGGATGGTTTCCATTCTAGCCAGCAGGATGCAGTACAAGATCAAGCTCTGCTAGGTCTTCTCCCACGGGACACAGGGAAGCAAGCAGGTGTCACCACTGTGTTCTAGCTGGTAAGTAAACTGATGCTGGGACTAAGCTGGGATTGTGATCCCTGAACCCCTGGACTCCCGTGTTTTGTTTTGCCAGGCTGACTTTAAGCATGGCAGAGCCAGAGGAGACAGAAGCACGAGGCTGACGTTAAGGGACAACCCACAAAAAGATGATCTCAGGAACGCTGACAGGAAGACACTAGCTTCCTTGTTCTGCTCTTGGGGTTTTATTTTTCTTTTACCCACAGTTTCAGCATGTCCCACACCCACAGACCAATGCCCCCACTTCTTGGCCCAGACACAGAGCCTGATTAACACGAATGTCAACTGCAAGGCTTCAGAAGGCCTTGACTAGCTCAACTTAGCTTCTGGAATCATTTCTCCCATGGGCCCACATTGAGTGAGTGAGCTGAGCCCACTCCTGGCAAAGCAGAGTTCCCTGGATGCAGATTTAAAACATCACAGACACTGACCTCTGTGAGCTAGGAGTCTGAACTGCACAGATACCCAGCCTACATCAGCCTACCCCAGACCGCAGGCTGCAGGCTGGCCAGGAGGAGGAGGGAGGCTGTATTGTTTAGACTGTATGTTTTTTTTTTAAACATGCCTCCCAAGAAGTTGTCTAAGTTAGTAAGCAAAATGCAATTAATTCCTTTATTGGAAGTAGAAGCAAGTGTGTTTTTTCTCTCTACTAGGAAAATGTCAAGACTAATATTTAAGCAATGTTGGTTAAAATAATGTCCAATTATGTATAAGCCTGGGCAACCATGTATTTTGTTCCAGTTGCTTCCTTTCAATTCTCTTGAACTTCCATAAAACTCCCTTTCCTACAAAGAAAGACAATGGCCATCAGAGAAGCTCAGTACAGCTCTGTGAGACAAGTGGGGGGTGGGGGTGGGGTATGGGGACCAGAGTTCACACCATCAGTCTGATATCAGCTCTGAAATCAGGACAGAGGCTGAGTTTAAGGATGTGATCTACAGCAGCTCCAGAGAGAACATAGAGTCTATGCTGTGAAGCAGACATTCTCTCTACCCACTTCTGTTACTGACCTCCTGTTCATCTCTACCCACCTGGTCACCCTGATGTTTTACTCAGAATCCCTCATATCTCCACCAGGTCTCACTTGCAGTCCCCACCTCTGGTACTGAAGTGTAGAACCTACCTCTTATGAAACAGAAATCTATTAACTGAGTACTTCATTTTATAATAGCCAGTAACTCTGACCTATGTAGAACTGAAAATCTCAGATATGCAAAATGAGTTCAGGAGCACAAGAGCCCTCTTTGCATGCATAGCCTGCTTCCGTGGATAGATGCTGCCGTTCTTACTCCTCAGGTGTGAGCTACTGTTGTTCTTTCCAGTTCTTCTTTAAGGAGATATATGCACGCACGCACACACACACACACACACACACACACACACACACACACACACGCTCGCATGAGAGTGCACAAGCGTATATGTATGGATATACATAGATATAACATGCTAAAATGTATAAATTTAAGCAATGCAGTACTGACACATAAATACTCTCTTGTGACCCACATAAAGATTAAAATAGATGTTTTCCATATTTTTAGACGATTCTCTGTCTGGGTCAACTATTGTGGCTAACTCCCTCTTCCCCTCTCATAGTTTCAAATTTTTTCTTATCCTACAATTTCATATGCATGAAATTACTTAATGCATGGCATTTTTTTCCCATCCAACTTCTTTCACTTAGCTTAATGTCTAAGATTTGCCCACATGGATGATATATTGGTTTCTTTCTTCCTTTCTCTTTCTTTTAAGACAAGGTATTATGTGGCCCAGGATGATCTTGACCTTGCAATCTTCCTGCTTCAGCCTCCTAGGGGCTAGGATTGCAGGTATATATCATGACACCCTGATAATGTTTCTTTCTCTCTTGTTTTGTTATACTGGGAATCAAACCTAGGTCCTTGTATGTAGTAGGCACGTGCTCTGCCACTGACCTACGTCCCAGCTTTGTTGTTCCTTTTTGAGGATGAGTCACAGTCCACCAGTCCACTGCACCAACAAACAACAATATGTTGATTTAGCCCTCTATTTCTAGAAACCTAAGACATTTATGTATTTTTTAACTACTGTGAAAGTTTGAAAATTTATGTAAAGTGTTTGTGTAATATAAATGATTCACTGGTATTTGCTTTCAATTAATCCAAAAGAGTAGAATTACTTTATAAAAAAAAAATACTGCCAGGACTGGAGAGGTGACTCAGGGACTAAAGACAGATTTGAACCGTTGGTTCTCTCCACTTCTTTTCCTTCATTTTAAAGTTAGTTCTTTGGTAATTTTGTACATATAGGCCTTCAGATCCAGATTCAGCTTTTCCAAAAGGTTTTCCTGAAAGCTTTAGGCTTTTCCTTAAAAATGAGGAAGTAATGGAGCCTGAAGTGGTTTTGTGGAGATTACATTTGTGAAATTCTTTGGAATATTGCTGGGCTCAAGGTTAATACTTTTTTTTTCTTTAAATGAGCATATTTTAATGCAGTACTCTCAGGATCCCTTTTAACAAAACAATTTTGTTTTATTCTTCTATCTTTTGATACCTACCCCCCCCCCCAACACCCTTAATCTATTTCTTTCTCTTGTAAGTGCTGATAGAGCCAAGGGTCAGAATGGTAAGGCTGAGGAGCTGGCATTAGCAGCCAGACCAGGGTCAGAGGGAATGGAATGAGGGTGAAATTGGTTACCTACAGGGGAGCATAGCAAAGAGAGACATGTATTGAAAGGAGTGGAGCCTTCTAGCAGTTAGGGAAAGGGAAAGCTAGAGTAGCCCATGTAATAAGGGGTTGTTTTGAAGTTGTGGCTTGAGTGACGTACAATGAGGGGAAGAGGGGTTGAGTTTCGAGTTGATTCTACCAAAAGGCTTAGTGAGCAATGCCATGTCATAGTGGTTTTCAATCCAAGCCTAAGTTTTAGTTTCCAAGTACTGTTCCTTTGGAAAAGGGCCAAGGCCCTTGTAGAAATAGATGACTCCAGGACTAAAAGGAAAGCAGACAGCACTAGGTGAGTCTAAAACATCAATTTGGACCAGAACCCAATGGTTGGAGTATGATGGGTATTCCTGACTACTACACTCTCATCATCCTAAAGCACTCACATGAGGCAAAGCAGGCATAGCCCACGCTGTACATACCTTTCCTGAGGATGAATGTAGATGGTGCTGGAGAAAGACAGCCTCACTGAATGGCACTGTAACCCTCCACCCACGTGACCAGGTTGGTTACTGAGGTTGGATTATAGAGGACTTGGCTGATCTTTGTCCTTGGTTCCAAATTTTGGGATTTTCCTGATGGTAGGACTAGCTTTGTAATTCATGTTGAGTTCTAACACATGAAGGACCCACAGTTTCAGAAGCATGGAGGAAGGGATGGGCAGGGGGTGACTGACCAACCACATTTACTTATTTAGATTGTAAACACCAGTTACATACTTGAAGAGTTGCAACTTGGAGTTCGAGAGTTAGCCTGAGCTTAGGGACTGGGGTGGGCAAAGGGGATGGAGATCCATGGGGCCTAAGAGTTCAAGCTTCCCAAGATGTTCTGTGTGCTTCTTAGGTATTAATTTGTATCCACTAGGATAAAACTACAGCTTGAAGTATTGTACTTTCCTCAGTTCCTTGACTTATTCTAGTAATTCATTGAGCCTGAGGAGGAAGTAGGAACCAACTAATTCATAGCGAAAGTGTGGGTGGCTCAGAATCTTAGGGAAGGGGTGTCTGATGAACCCTTAACCTGTGAAGTCTGTTAACTGTATAACTGCGGAAATACATCGTGTCAGAACTTTGAGGCAAATTATGTCCATCCTTCAGACAGGGCTAGGAGAAACAAATGTGATGCTTATAACCACACAGAAAGAGTATCAACATTGTATCATGCAAACTAATGTGTGACCATGCATGTCAGAAACAGGACCCAGAGTACTCAAGCTGGATTTGAATTGAAAGATGTCTCCCTGAAGACCAGCTATTATGGTACCAGAAGGTATAATGCAAGCTTTCAAAGCAGGAAAACAGCCAGTAGTCCTACTCAGTGAACCACAACAACCAGCATGGCTCCATAACCCTCCCTAAGGGTGCACACAAACCCTGGTGGTAAATAATGGCTCTCTAATTAGACCTGACTGATGGTCAGCTCAGTAAGAGGGAAATCATGCTGATACTAGAAACCTAGTCAGCTATCTGGAGTTAGTAAAACCATGGAGCTTAGAGGAGAATCTGTAATCTACACTTTACTAAAGCAGCATAATCCCAACTACATTCTAAGTATATAACCCTACACCCACACACATAGTGCAGTTTTCACTCCTCAAGGAAACTCCTCTTTGCAACAAATGGAGACCATTACAGAAAACTACAGCTTATCAAAATGAAGAGGGTAGAGCCCAATCCCTATGGATACACTTACAACACAAATCCTGCACCTAAGGCTCAGAGATCTTTATAGAAGAAGGGGGAAAGTAAGAGACAGAGGAACAGGGAATTTATTGTGAGATTGTGTCTCCTGGAAATGCCAGAAGTTACACTCAGGAAGTCTCATCAACATGGCTGCACTAACATGACATGAGCAAGTTGACACTACTAGACATGATAAAATTAAAGGGAGGGGAATCTCATGAGGGCACAACCCTACACAAGACAAGACAAAGACAAAAACAAGACAATGACAAGACCAGACCAGACCAGACCAGACATGACAAAACTTCAGGCAACTATGGAGTGCTGAGAACAGAGAAACAGTCTTCCCCAGGGAAGAGCATGCCATTGGTTATCCAATACAAAATGGTCAGCCTTGAAGACATACACACGAATAACATTATAGAGACTGAGCAGATTGTAGTTACATATTTAGGAGCACACACACACACACACACACACACACACACACACGAAACAACAATTAAAGAAAAAAGAGACCAAGAGATCAAGGTAGGGTTCATGGGATATGGAAGGAGGAAAAGGAAAGGAAAAATGATATAATTATCTCAAAATATAAGATATATGCTTAAAAAGTACTAGACTGTGAATCTAGCTCTGACAAGAAAAGTCTTCTAACAGGACAACAAACTTCCTGGGCTGCAGTGTTCCCCTGTGATCGTCTACTCTTGCCCTAGCAAGCTGCAGATGGTTCTGTATTCAAAGCATCAGCCACCATCTGCCACGGGCACATTGAAGAACTATGGGGCCATGGCTCGGTAAGCACACACCCCTCAGCCATGGAGAAGCTTGTGAGTCAAGTGGGAGGACCAGAATGGCTTCCATTCAGGGGTTCAACTGCCCTTCACTGCCTCCAGCCCTGCCTCCCCTGAGAGCTCACATGCAAACAGCTGGAGCAGTAGTATTGGTACCTAACCCCAGTCCATCAGCTGCCACAGTCAAATATTTCTTTCTCTATTAATAAAGCACTCCTTTAAATGACAGTACATGATATTTCCATCCTCACTCAATTGCCACATGCAACCTGAGGTTTTAACAAGTGCTGGTTCTTTAGATAAACCCACGGTTCCTTGGTTCCTTTGACTCCAGGAAGACCTCGCCTCCTTCCTATACCAAGGCTTCCGGTGCTGAACGGCAGGCTTTCTAGCTGTCTTGTGTTATAGTCTAGACTCAAAAAGACTTCTGGTACTTTCTTGAAAATGTATATATTTCTCAAATTTGTCCTTTCTCCTAGGTTCATGTTGATTTATTCAAATTGTTAGTGTGAAGATTTCAGAAGGTCTTCCCCCCACCTCTTCCTGATCTTTGACTTTTCCATTTGTAGGTCAGAAACAAAGAAGGATTATCTCTACATAACTTGTCTCCACACCCACACACTATGTGAGGGCTTTTCAGTTGGTGGTAGACCACCTTTAGGAGAGTAGTCCTATAAGATGACATCATCTAGTGGTGTCATAGCTGTCACAGCTTGTGTACATCCACTTCCTAACATTCATTTGTATGTGTGTGGTATGCATGCATGCATGTACACGCATCCAAATGTGTAGATAATAAGTTCATGCCAGGTGTCTTCTAAAAGACATTCCCTACTTCATATGTTGAGGCAGGGTCTCTCACTTGAACCCAGGATTCGCTGTTTTGCTAGTCTAGCTGGCCATCTTGCTCTGGAGACACAGTGTCTCGGTCCCTGGAGCTGGATCGCAGGTAGGCTCTGTACCCAGATGCTGGGAGTCTGAGCTCCAGTCCTCATGATTGTGTGACAAGCACTTGGTCTACTGACTCACCTCCCCACTGCCCTCACACAAGTTTGAAATTGCAAATTATGCAATCCTCCCATTATTAAACAATCCCCCAAGATCATCTGAGCAACCGAGCTCTCCCTCCCTTCACAGTACCCATCACATTCCAGAGCCTCCTCATGTGACCTCTCTGCTTTTACATGGTCTTTAAGCTCATCTACTTTAATAAACACCTAAATTTTTCTGAGGTTTATTAAGCTTTTTCACATTTGCGGCCAGGTTACTAAACAAAATCAATGTGATAGCTGAGGCCCTCCCACCATCCTCCACCAAGACAGCCTGCTCTCCACTATCCTCCACCAAGACAGCCTGCTCCCCAACATCCTCCACCAAGACAGCCTGGCTCTAACTACTCTTTTGGTTCCATGTTCCTCCCTCTCTGCCATGTTTTAGGAGAGTCCTTGTCAATATTCCTCTGTCTTGCATGTTCTGGATTCCCCTGATCTGATAGAGGTTTTGGTTCCTCTCTGGATTCCTAGGTAGCACTCTGAGGGGTCATTGGAAAGCCATTCCTTACCCCTCTAGATTGATAGGATTCGGGGTTCCTCTGTGGATTCCAAAGAACTTTGAGTGTACATCTGTCTAGTAACATATTTTTATGAGCTGAAGTTTAGTTCTCCAAAAAGACATGTTGGAGCCACATCTGCTTTTCTTTCATTGGAAACCTACTGGGAAAAAGTCTTTGCAGACTAGTCAAATTAAAATGATTTGACACCAGTCATTTGGCAGCTCCTACTCCCATCTGACTGATGTTCTTATAAAGGGGGACATTAAGTCACCAAGAGAGACAGGCACACAAGAATGCAAATGGCAGGTGCAGAAGCAAGATTCGAGGGAAGGATCTGTAAGCCAAAGAACACCAAAGACAAAATACAAATCATCATGTCATGAGAAGAGGCGAGCAAGGATTCCTCCACAGGGTTCAAGGGCATGGCCCTACCAACACCTTGATCTTGGCTTTCTAGACTTTAGAGCTATGAGGCAATGCATTTCTGAGGTCTTCAGCCACACCACAGGGGTATTTTGTTAATACTTCTGGGAATCTAATGAAGACATTGGCACAATAGGACTAAAACAAGTTCCTGTGTCTGATCTTGGATCAGATAGACACAGACCCTCTTTGAGTTCTAGTCAGAGATTGGTTGAGAATTCCAAAAACTGTGTCCTGTCTCATAAAGTAGCTTCCAGTGATAACTCTCCAAGAGACATCAGTGCAGGCTTAAGTTTATTTCCAGTTCTTTTTAGATTTCAGACTAGGGTGTTTTGACATATGATATATAACTGTGACTGGCCTGCCTTATGTCATTGATTCCAAATACATAAAGAGTTTAGACAAGGCTTGGTACATATCAGCTATTCAATAAATAGTAGTTATCATGATGGGACCATAAGTAATGATGATGTAGCATGAGTGGATGTGGATGCTGCTACCAGAAACAGAAGGAAGATTATATATAATAAAATTGGGTCCAGGATGATTGAGCCATACCCAGAGCTGACCTGGCCATACTTGTCCTCTGTAGAAACAGTCTAGAGAAAAATGGCTTCATTCTGCCCAGAGCAAAGATCTGCAAGAGCTTTAGGGCATAAGCACCAAGCCCAGTACAGCAATGTCTTCCTTGCCTTTTTTGTTCTATGTGAAGATAGAAGGTAGAACTTTGAAAAAAAGAGAATAAAAAAGATTTTGAGACAGTAACATGTGTCTTATCTTTAATTGACTTAGAGCACAGAGGTTGTCTTCAAAAATAAAAATACCCTGTTAAATATAGACCTGCTCTACTCAAAATTCTGATTGTTAATATGCCACAAGGAAGAGCTCTTAATGCTAAGATGAGCTTCAGGAGGAAGAAAGAATAAGAAAAGACAGACAGGAAAGTCCCAGGCAGGTTAATGCACTTCTTTAAAAGAAATCAAATAAAAGTTCCCCACTACTCTGGTACCTTTTAAAGTAATGACTTTATAATTCATTGTGAAGTTGGCTTGGGGAATGGGTCACTTGCTTTACTTCAGAATGAACAGCTGGAGAGTGTTATTGGCTATGGGGGATGGGTCTAGAGTATTTACATTTGCTATAAGCTTAACAATCTGTACTGAAGAGTCTCAATGGGGTGCTGTTGACATTGGGGCATATGCTGGCTAAATTTTATGTCAGCTTGACACAAGCTAGAGTCACCGGAGAGGAAGAAGCCTCGATTGAGATAATGCTTCTTCTATAAGATTGGGCTATAAGCAAGCCTGCAGGGCATGGCTAAATTAGCGATTGATGTGGGAGAGCCTAGCCTATTATGGGTGGTGCCATTCCTGGGCTAGTGTTTCTAAATTCTATTTTTAAAAAAAAGGCTGAACAAACCATGATGACCAAGCCTGTTAACAGCACTCTCCAGACTCCTGCCCTGTTTGAATTCCTGCCCCGATTTCCTTCATGACAGACTACAATGTGGAAGTGTAAGCCAAATGACCCCTTTTCTTCTCAACTTGCCTTTGGCCATGGTGTCTTGTTATATCAATAGTGCCACTAACTACGATGGGGCAAAAAGATTCTTTGTTGTGTGTGGCCATTTAACACCCAGTGCCACATCCCACTGAAGTCCAATCTTCATGTCCCAGTCATGGTGACAACAGCATAGTAGGATTCTAACTAGTCTCTAGAAAGAGGGCTTCACGAGATGGTGATGAGTTCTTGTCTAAGATCTGGGTACCCCATGGAAATAGAGAGCAGGCAGGTGAGCAGCAGAGTGTTATGGAAGACTGTAAACCACATTCAAAGTCTGGGTACCAGTGAAGTCAGCATCACAAGCTAGGGAATGGGATGAGGTTATCTAAGAAATGGTAAAGTGACAGTGGAGGAAGGCTCACTAGCAGTGTGCTTCCTGGCTTCCACAGGACCAGAGTTAGGTTCCCAGCACTCAGGTCAGGGTGACTTTCATCCATCCGTAACTCCAGCTCCAGGGGATTCAATGTTTTCTTCTGGCTTCTGCGGGCAACCACACACAAACCTAGCATACATTCACACAGGTGGAAAAACATGCACATAAATAAAAATAAACATTTTAAAAAGTGACAAGGAACCATCTCTCCTGACAGCCTCACAGGAAACCAGATGCAGGACAGGGCAGGGCAGCACACAGGCTCCTTGGCAACTGAGACCCTTGGCAAGTTCCCTGACCCCAGCTGGGTGTCAAGGTAATATGTATATGAAACACCTTTAAATTAAACTCACTGCATATGCCTGAGGGTAACACTGGTAATTCCGATCAGATAGCTAATAGGGAAGTGATTCTTCCATGAAGATATGCCCATGTTCTCACCGTTAGAGCACATTTCAAAAGAGGCTCTATGTAGATATAATTAAGTTGAACAACTCAGTTTATAGCCTTTCTGCACTCTCTGTGTGGCTGTTAATTAAGGGTGTCTCTCTAAGAGCTATGGTAGAGAGGGCAGTAGGAAGAGAGGGACAGAGTGAAGTGATGCCACCAAAGCCCAGGAACAGCAGGAGTCACCAGGCGTGTTTCTGACACCTGCGCTTGGAACTTCTAGTCTTTAGAGCTATGAGAGAATCATTTCTGTTGTTTTAACCATTGGTTTCTAGTAATCTGTTAAGGCCGGGTTAGGAAGTAAAGACAATAGCTATAAAGGTTCCGAATCCTCCATTCAGATAACTGATGGTTTTCAACTAGTGGTAGTAGAGAAAAATACTAAAGTTTGCACAACTCATCACTCTGAAAGAATTCACTGCGAGGTGATAAAAGCTCTAAAGAGCATATTCAACCACGAAACCATCAGATCAAAAATAGAACAACGGCACAGACACCTGCCTCCTCATTCACAGATGTCACGAGTCTATGCACACAGATAAGCGAAGAGACACCCATCGGGCTTCACAGCTTCTTTGTTCTCACTGTGGTGAGCGTCGGTACATGTGAGGGGCTAGAGGCACACACAGGAAGTGAGAAGGAGTGCAGAAAAGAAGAAGCCTGTATTAATGTGCCCCTTTTTATGTCACTCTGTGGTGATGGTTTGTGCTTTCCTGGCTGAGCCCTTCCTGCCTGTTTCATGGGCTGGTCTTACGTGGGGGGACTAGCCTGCTATGGGCTAAGTCTTCTCTCAGGAGTAGCTTTCCTGGACAGGGAGCCCTCCCCTTTCTTCCTGTTGCTCCTCCAACCTTGAGGCATTGCCCTTGTGCCTCTGAAAGAGGGAAGTGAGGTGACAAAGAAAATGGTCTCTGGGTCAGGGACTGCCTGCCAACCTCAGGGAGCTCCTGCTCTGGCCCTGGTGCTAATCTGTCCCTTCTGCCCCCACAAAGTTCACTGGTCAGTTATAGACAGTGAGAATATGTTGCTAACAGTTCTGGGGAGTCCAGGATCAGAGATCTGGCATCTAGCATGGGTTTCAAGATGGAGCCTATGCTCCGTCCTCACATAGTAGAGGTGGCCAGGGGTCTTCAACAGCTTTTTAAAAATGATGTTTGCATTCTTATTTTAATTATGTGCCTATGGGAAGAGGAGCTGTGTCCATGAGTATAGTGCCCATGGAGACCAAAAGAACTCTTTAGACACCCTGATACTGGCGTTCCATGCACTTGTGAGCCACTGATGTGGCTTCAGCGGGGGCAACATGCAATCAACTGCTGACTCAGCTCGCTGGGCTCTCAACCTCTTCGTAAGCACTTCTACTGCCATTCATGATTTAATCACATCCCCAAAGGCCTTGACTTCCCAAGTTGTCATATTAAATATTAGGCTTCCACATTGGTAATTTGGGGAACACACCAATATTCAGTGCTAGCTCCTCCTGAATGTTCTTATTTCCCTATCTATCATATTAGGGATTAGAGCTTCAACATATGAATTAAAGGGTACAAAAGCATCCATCCCCTAGGTCCCTGTATCTAGTTAGGTAACAGGACTAAACTTGAAGCCCTTGATAAGTTAGGGCAAGGCCCTTTGTCACAATACCTTAATCTTCCTCTCAGGAAGGCTTATGGGAATTGACAGGTGATGGTAGTGAGTGGAAGTGTGCGCAGAGCCCAATGCTTTGGGGAGCTGGATCCTGCCCTCCTCTTGTCAAGCATACAGCACCCAAAGGACATCTGCAATCTGGGGAGACCACCATGGGTGGAAGAAATGCATCTGGACAGGGTGGGGAAAGCTTCAGAAGACTTCAGTTCAGGACAAAAACCAAGATGAATTCTTTACTTCTTTTCTTACTTCTTTATATTATTTATTTTTAAAATTTTTTATTTTATGTATGTGAGTGTTTTGAGTGGCTGGTGCCCACCGAGGCCAGAAGAGGGCATTAGATCCTTTACAAGTTGTGTTGCAGACTTGTGAGTCCCCATACAGGTGCTGGGAATTGAACCTGGGTCTTCTGAAAGACGTTCTCTTAACTGCTAAGTCATATTTTCAGTCCTGTCCCTTTTTAAGACAGGGTTTTACTATGTATCCCTGGCTAGGCCAGAAGTTATTCTGTGACTCAGGCTGGTCTCAAATTTCCAGAAATATCCCTGCCTTGGCTTCCCAAGTGCTGAAATTACAGATATGAGCCACTACAACTGGCAAAAACAAATCTTGATTTCTCATCTGTACCCGGGAGGAGCTTGAAAAGGGATCTAGGAGAAGATGCTGCTGGGTTCCAGCTACTCTTGAGATACATTGTATTATCACATGGGTGAGAGCAACTCTTGAGATACATTTTATCACGGGCACAAGCCCACTCTTAGCTTAGCTTAATGCTTTCCCATATGAAAAGCAGAAATTCTAATGATGGACAGACTCGGGCACAGAATGGACCAGCAAGAGTCAGCCAGAAGGAGAAGAGAGTGTGAGCTAGTCCTTCAACATCCTGAACAGAGAGGGACATGGCACTTAGACCTGGGTGATCATAAAATTTATCCTCTTGTTCATGGTTCATTACTAATCATCCCTGGACAGTGCATACAAACTAGGATGGAACCCAGGTCGTCTATGGTCACTGCAAACTAGTTAGAATGGGTAAGAGGAAAAAGAAAAGGAAAAGATACTAGAGGGCAGATTTAAAAACAAAACAAAACAAAACAAAACGTGAAGGATGATCCTTGTTTGCAAGGTGTTGTCTTAACCCCTTTCCCAGACAAGCAAATTAGCATGTTAGAGGAAAATATAATGACACAGTCTGTCATAGAGACTCAGAGCTCCCAACAAACATGATTTCAAAGAAAAAGAAAAAGTCGTAGGAATTTAAGAAGGTCAGCACCCCATGTCTTATCTGGGCACTGCTGATCTCATTAGCCATTGCCTGCTTTCTGCAAGAACTTAGGCTCCAAGGCCAGTGGTTATTTGCAGAGCTGTTCTATTTTGGATATAGTCTCACTGTGTAGCTCAGGCTGGCCTGGAACTGATGATCCTCAGTCTCTAGAAAGCTGGGATCAGAGCTAAGTGCTGCCACGCCTGCTTGGTCATACTTTGCTTCATTCATCACAGAAAAAAGCACAGCGGGGCATTCACATTTATGCAGAGAAGAGTCAAGATTAAAAACTTGAAATCATCAGTATATCTGGAGTAAGGATACTGTGAGACCACAACACCAATGTGGGCTGTCTAGGACAAGTCTCCATTGCTTTTGTTTCATCAGACATAACTAGGAGAGGGGGTTGGAGTTGCAACAGTGTTCTTATAGAGGGACATGTGCTTGGCAAATATGAAAAGGTTGGCAGCAGTTTGAGAACTGGGAGGGTGATAAAGGGACATAGAGTGAAAGAGAAAAATTCACTGAAGGCCAAGTGATAGGGGAGACAGTGTAGGCTTTGGAAGCAGGGGAGGAAGAGGCCGCTAACTTCAGGAGAATCTTAGGCAAGGATGCTGGGCTTGGGCCTCATCTCTACACATAGTGGACTATGCCCTCAAAATAGGCATTGTACAAAGCTGGTCCCTGGTGTCTTGACCAACCTCTTCTCTGTGTTGTGCACTTGCCCGGGTTCTGTTTCTTTCTGTCAGAGCATGTGCATTGCCTTTTAAAGGTTCATTCATGGATGTGAGTCAATGCCATACCCTTGGTCAGGAAGCCTACAAGAACAAGGAATAACACCATGTTTGGAGAATGTCAATGTTCCATGCAGGTGTCTGGTATTGGAGGCACACAGCAATAGCTGTAGAACAGAAGACAGTTTATTCACGTTGCTTTTCTGTATCGTCTGATCCACAGGGTTTCATTCAGCCAGCATCCAGAGGCTGACCAATCCAAATGTCTGTACCAAGACTGTGTCTTTCTCCAGAATCACTGACCGATCATGTTTTCAGTGTTGCCACTTGAAAATCTGAGGGCATCTCAAGTGTGCTCAGAGATAGAACTGAGTGGAGGATGCCCGCTCCCCAGCCAGCTTCCTCCAGTACACATCTCAGGCAATGGGCTCCTCTCTAGGTCAGGCTGAAGCTTTTCACATCTCCTGTGCCTCACATTCCTGATCCGTCATCAGAGCCTCTCACTTCCAACTGAATCATATCCACTCCCTTCCATAGACGGAATTGGTTAAGAGTGTATGCTCTGGAGGCGGATTGTCTGGGTTTGAAAACAAAACCCACCACTTAAGTAACAATTTGCTTAACTCCTCTGCACTACGTTTCCTTAAATAGAAAGTAGAGATTATAACACTAAGTGTTTCAGAGGGGCCTTTTGAGAAGCCAGTAAGATAACAAGTAGGGGAGGTGGGGTAAAATGTTAGCTTTTATCATCACCAGCACCTTCATCCTCAGCATAATCTCTTAGCTCTGTCATTGCCATCATCTCCACCACCACCATCACCATCACCACCACCATCACCATCACTGCCATCACCACTACCATCACTACCATCACCACCAGCAGTCACTGCCATCATTACTATTACTGCTGCCATCATCATCATCTATCACCATCACTGCCAGCATCATCACTACTACCACCACCACCATCACTAAGACCACTATCATCACCAATACTACTACCACCATCACCACCATCACTACCACCACTATTACCACCATCATCAATATCACTATCATCAATATACTACCCTCTCATCAATACACCACCAACATCAATACACCACCATCACCATCACCACCATTGCCATCATCCCTACCATTGCTGGAGCTATCATCAGTATTACCATATCCATGGCTATCCTCATTGATGCTCTCACCATCTCTCCACAGACCTCTACCTGTGGCCATGCTTGCCTCCCTCCAATCTCCACCATATAAACTATATCCTTTAAAAAACAATCTCATATCACTCAATAGTTTACATTGATAGCAATGTTTCCCAAGAGATGGAGTGAAAACAAAAATATTAACATGGCTTTGATTGTCAATCTTAGGGCACTGATGGCCTCAAACCTACTATGTGCATTCTCAATGTAGGACCTTGTGATGTTCCCTTTGTTGGTCAAAAATGCGCTGCCATGTTGGTTAATTCTCTCTCCACACCAAAGGCCTCCTGTGGTGGAACTGCCCAGCAAAATGTCATCCATGACATGTAGTCCTGAAAGTCCTGAAGTCAGTGAACCTACTTCTGACTTTGTCTTAGAACTTCTTAGCATCCCACACTGATAACCATTCCTTTCTTGGCCCTACCCCCGCCTCTGTTGGTTGCTTTTTTTTTTTAACTACTCTTTCTGACCCAGCTCTTAATCTGCCTTCCCTGATCACCCTAGCTGGAATCCTTCTCTTGTTCTCTTCATCTTTCACAGATGGCCTGGTTCTCGGGCTTGACCACCATTGCAGGTTGGCATTCAAATGCTCTTGTATATGTCTTGTCATCTTTCCGACCTGCAGGACCATGTTCCTCCATAAGAGTGTTTTAAAAGTATTCAAACAGAACACATATGAAGCTGAAATCTCAGGATGGACTTCCTCTCCTGCCCCAGTGTATGGCACCAGCACCTTTTCTGCTGCCCAAGCCAGAGTTTGAGTCATCCTTGTCTCCTTCCTCTTCTTCCCTCCCACATTTAATTAATCATCAATTTCTGTTGACTCTACCTCCTTGATACATGCAGATCTATTGATTTATCTCTGTTCCCCAACACTCTGTCAGTACAAATCCACATCTCCTTCCTACTAGTAACTATTACCTCTCAGCCCATAGTCCACTTCCCTTCCTCTCTGTCTCTCCCATTTTTCTGTGGAGGAGGGGGGTGTCTATGAAGGCTTGCCAGAGAATCAACAGGTCCTGCATACAAAAGATGAATTCCTTTAGGCAAATGACAAATACCACATTGTGGCCCTGTCTCAGTAATTCATCAGGTAAAACTGAAGGTTCTGAGAAGTCTTGCTGCAAAAGAATCTGTTCATGATTTTCAGGGAGGGGCTAAAGGAGGTGTGTTCTAGGAATAGAGCCTAAGGCCTCCCAGTTATAGGGCAGAGACCTATCACTGAGCCACTATCCAGTCCTCAGCTTGTTTAACCAAAAATTTCTCAAGCCTCTTTGAGCATAAATCTCTTCTCTGAGCCTGCCTTCTTCCTTTTCCTTCCCTCTGGTTCTATCTCTTCTTTTCCTCCCTCCCTCTCTCACTCCCTCCCTCAGTCCCTCCCTTTTTATAGTACTAGAGGTAGAAACCAGGACCTTGTGTACCCCAGGCATGTAATGTATTACGCCATACCTCCAGCCCCAGGGTTAACTCCTTGAAGAACGCTGTATACTATTTTAAAATACAAATGTAGTTATTTTCTAAGTTAGAAAATAAGACAGATAAGTGGCTAAGTAAAAAAAAAAAAAAAAAAAAAAACAAACGAAGTTTCCCCTCTGTGGAAAACTCAGTGATAGACCAGACCACCAACACTTACAGTCCCTGGGACCTACTATGTGCTAGGTATCCCCATCTATCATTTCGAGTCCCTACAGCAAAGCAACAGGTTTGCATGGTCCCCTTGAGGGAAATCTGCACAAGGATTCTGTAAGCATTCAGATCCAAGCCCACATAAGCCACCCAGATGGAGTCTCACACGACTGTTCATCCAGGTGGTTTTAAAGTCACAGCTTGTAATAATAACAAGATGGCATTAGAAGGTGATGTTTCGACAGTAGGAAACATTGCCAGCAGGAAAAACCAAAAGGCTTGGGTATAAGTTCCAAGAAGAGAGTTGCCTCATTCTTTTGTTATCCAGAGAATTCTTCAGACGCTCATGGCATTCTTAAGCTTGAGTTCATTAGCCTTCCGCTAAGCCCGTGTACATTCTTCCCTTAAGTAACTGCAGAGCCTTCACACCACCCCCAGGAAGCTCTCCCAGCTCCAGAACTATGTGTGGTAGACTGACTATGTGTAATACTAGCATTTGGGAAACTGAGGTATGGTGTTCATGAGTTCAAGATTAGCCTGCGCTACGGAGTGAGTATGAAACCAACCCAGACTATACTGTAAGACCCTGTTCAGAAACCAAACCAAGCAAACAACTGTATGCTGCTCCCTAGCTCCCATCTAACTCTTGATTCCCAAGGCGAGTATTCTACAGCTTCGTTGCGTGTGGCCATCTCCCCACTAGATACTTAGAAATACAGCTTGTGCCACATCGTAAATCTGCTTATTCACCAAGACAGCCTTCCAGTCATTCTCTACCATTTCTTCCCCCATGGACAGTGGTGCCCTGACTTCTGACAGTCCCATCTGTCCTCCACCGCATCCACAGAGCACATCCTAGCAGGAATAGCTGGAGTGTTCGCTTGTCATCAAAATTGGGCAGTATGGTGTCCACCCCCACCCCTACCCCCGTGTGACTTGCAACCCACATTAACTTTTGGAAATCAAATGAGTTGAGTTGGCAGTGGGTGACATCAGGTATGTGAAGAAATGGGACACCCAAAGAAGACTTGAGTGTCAGTAGAGGACAGAGGGAAGTGTGCCTTACTCTCTTCACACACTCACATTCTCTCATCAGAACACATGTGAGGAACAAGCAGGACCCTAATCAGATCAGCTGTGGGAAACAGGAATCTACCCAACCACAGCAAGGATGCTAACTGGAAGAGACAGTAGGCTTATCAATGCATCCTGCTCCAGTGTGTGAGCTGTAGCGTGCACTGCGCAAGATACAGCACAGTGGCCTGGCAGCCAGGACCACCACAGTGCTGATGAAAGCAGTCACCAGTGCACGGAGGGCTTTGAGACATTAGAAGCGCTAGTGACAGAGAGCCAATTAAGCTCCCTTGGACCTGGGGAGACTTTCCTCAAGGTACTCAATTCCTTTGCTCAAATTATGAGCCCTCCAGAGCAATCTTCTGAGGGCCATTATGAAGGAATGTTCTGGAAGAGACCGGGGATGTCCTCATTGTGTCTCCTCATGGGAGAATTCAATAGCATCTATGTTGAGAAACTGACCACATGGATTCATATAGCAAGTGTTCAATAAAGGCAAGCTAAAACAAGCCAGCATATTGTTACCCTGCATGCGCAGCTGGAGGAGGCTAGAGCAGCAAGCTGGAAATGTCTCTCCTGATGCCAACCTCCGCCCTGCCCAGACAATGCTAGAAGAAGTTGCTAGGCTCAAGAAGGGTTGCTTGTCTGTCTAGGACGTAGAAGGAGAAGACCAGCTGAGGAACAGAGTCCTCCACACTTACCTGGATCTCTGTCTGCACTGTGCATTTGACAAGCTTGAAGTTCTTCCCTGGGTTGAAGCTGTTGCTGTAGAAGCAGACCTTGAGGATACGCACGTCTTCCTTCTCCACGTCTACTGGTACCACTACCATGGGCTCTGGGGGGCCCTCGGGCGGGCGCAAAGTGCCCACTTTTACACGGCTCAGGGGCTCAGACACCCCGGACATCCTCTCAGACTGCAGCTAGGACCAGCACATTGCAGTCCTGCGGAGACAACAAAGAGACAGCCACAGAGTGAGCTTCTGCAAGCCACATGCCTCATCCCCCAGGCTAGCACACCCACAAGATCCACAACTGATACAACAGCCCATTCTCATTCTCCTGAAAACTTCCTGCAAAGGCCTCTAGCTGCTTTGACTTGGAAGGCTGCGGCACATAGGAGCCCGTGGGAAAAACACCCAGGTATATAACCTAGACTAGCTCACAAGCACACAAGGTCTGTCTTCTAGCCCCATTTCCTTCCCTGTTCTCCAACACTGGCTCCCAGGCAAGAGGCCCACACTTAGCACACGAGGCAGCTGTGAGAGGAGGCGGCTGTGGCATGACATAGCAGAGCAGAAAAAGCAGGGAGGGAGGCTGTGATAAATAGAGGGGAAACAGGATGGAGAGGAGAATCTGAGAAGACACAGAACTTGGGGATCAGTGGCCCAAGGGAATGAATAGAGAAGATGACAAAGTCCCCAGATCAGGTCCAGGCCATAAGCTTGGCTGGTCTGCCCACAACCTCAGCACCAGTTAGAGTTTTCAGGTAGGAGGCCTGGACCTCAGAGGAACTGGCATGTAGAGGATCAGGTGTCACAGAAAGGTCAGCCTAGGGGAAAAGCCCCTTGGCTATTTCCCCACCCCCACCCCCTCCCACTGCTGTTTAGGGTGGAGAGTGGTTTTACACGGTGGAGCTAGTCTGGGCTTCCACTTGAAGCAGCCAGTACTGAGGACAGCGTGGCCTGACACAGAAGTAAATTAAGAATCCTTGTAGTCAGTAACTCAGCCTGACTCTCAACTGTCTTAACCCAGTCTCTGCATCCAACAGAACTATCCAGGATTGACTTTCTTCTGATCTAAAGCAGCGGATAAAGCTATTGAGACAGTTCAGCAGAGAGGTGCCTAACCATCCCACAAACTCCATCTTCAAACCCACAAGGTGGCAGGAGAGAACTTACTCCAGAGAGTAGTTTGTGCTCCACTTGGTTTCCTGCATGCACCCCTCCCCAACACACACACACACACACACACACACACACACACACACACACACACACACACACACGATAAAAATACATAAATAAAAGTATAAAATTATAAAGTGGGGGAATGTCCGAAAGAAGTGAGGGAAGTTGTAATTGGCAACATCAGCTGAGGCTTGTACAGGGGTCACCAGTGTACCTCCAAGCACTGTCCTTGGTGCTGGCATTGAATGTGTCTGTGGTGAGGCTTAAATAGTCTTAATTTCCAAGATTTTTCTAATGATCACCTTAAACTTGGGTCTGATGGCTCACACTTGTCATGTCAGCACTTGGGAAGCTGAGGAAAGAGGGCTGCCATAAATGTGAGGCCAGCCTGATCTACAGAGCAAGACCTTGTCTCCAAACAAAAACCATCCAGCTAGTTCTGGAATGAGCTAAGCCCTAGGTCTGAGACATATTCTTAGAGATGAAAGGTGTGCCTTCTCACATGAATGCGGTTTTAGGGGAGGGATCACCTGCACCAGGAGTCAGGAGGGAAAATAATGTTACAATGCAAAGATGGACAGCCTATGATTATTTATTTATACTGATCCAGATACCAGGAAAGATCTGAAAAGTCATTACTCTAAGGAACTATTCCTTCAAAACAAAACAGTAAAGTACAGATGGCTCAGTCAATAAAGTACAAAGACCTGAGTTCAGATCCCCAGTAACCTCATAAAATCCAGGAAATCCAGGTATGGTGATGTGTCCTATAATCCCAGCACTGGGGGGGGGGGTATGGAGAGGAAAAGGTGGGTCTCAGAGCTTGCTGGCCAGTCCACCTGAGTCCACAAGCTCTCAGTTCCATGAGAGATCTTGTCTCCAAGAATAAAATGGAGGCTGAATGAGAAAGAGATTCAAATTTTACCTCTGACCTCTACCTGCATATGCACACATACCTCTCATGTACATGTGCGTATATCCACACAATAATAACACTGAAGGAGGTGTATTTTAGGAAGGGACAAAGGAGGCATTGTAAGAATTCGGGAGAAAGAAGACATGTCTCCTAGGTCAGGGCAGGCAGAAAGGGGGAGCACAAGGCTGAGCTCACAAGAGTGGGTACATCTTGGAACAAGACTGACAGAGAGGAGAACATGTGTTCTAGAAGTCTATCTGAATTTGTATACCTGTCTCTATGCATACCTGTCTTTATGTATACCTCCTTCTATATAAACCTCTCTCTATGTATACTCCTCTTTCTTTTTCTCTATGTATATGTGTGTGTGTGTGTGTGTGTGTGTGTGTGTGTTCTACTGTAGTGTTCTACAGTGACAATCCATATGAATTCTTGATCTATAGGAATTCAGAAGTTATTTGAGGGATATCTGAAGGAAGCACCCCCAGGAGCATAGGACAATATGGCATTGAAGGGAAGAGAGGGAAAAAGAGGGCTGTGTGCTGAGTACTGAAATTTGGGCAAGCCCAGTTTCCATCTTCTGGGAACTGGAGGGGACTGGAAAGCCCAGGATAGAACATATCTCAGTCAGAGAGAGAGAGAGATCTGGGAATATTTCTACTCCACTTCGTATGCTCAGTGTTCCCGCAAGTTCCTGTCAGTTCTACACAAGGGAGATGTCAGAAAGCCTTTAGGCAAAGAAGCAGAGCTGACATCTGGGAGATGAGGGAGAAAACTGAAGTGGCAAGGCCTGAGGGGACCCAGGATGGATGATGACAATGGTGCTTTAGGACTAAGAAGATGAGGGGGTTCTTTGTCCCTAAATAGCATAGTCCTAGTCAGGAGTACAAACAAGCAACTGCACAATTAAGTGCTGGCCTGCTGGCTTGCGGATCTGCTGGTCTGGTGGGCTTCCATTTATATGTGGTACTTTGTACACAGGCTTTCACAAAGGTGGATTCTGAGACAGGCATCCGAGGGGGAAAGTGATCTATGACACACAACCCCAGGGCTTGACCTTATCTGCAATGGACTGAATGCATGAGTCCCTTAATATTCATATGCTCAAATTCTAACCCCCAAGTGCTTGTGTGAGAGGTAGAAATGTTAAGATATATAGCCCCAAGTAGTGGGATTCCCAAGAGAGCTTTTTCACCATCTTTTGGTTACAGCAGATTGGCAATGTGTACCTGGGAAGGGGGCCTCACCCAGACCTGATCATGCTGCGCCTTGGTCTTGCCTTTTAGCCTCCAAATACCTTTGGTTTGGAAGCCAACTTGGCTCTGGTACTTTGTTACAGCAGCACAAACCAATCAAAACAGAAATGCTAGTGTCCTAACAGTGAAGGCCAATGGCACAGCAATGATGTTGTGTCATGCTGGTGGGAACATGGACTTAAGCTAGAAAGGACATTAAACCCACATTCAGTTTACAACAGGCAACCTCTCAGCATCCATAGTGAAGAAAGCAGTGTGTGTGTGTGTGTGTGTGTGTGTCTTTAGTGATCCCATCAGGTGTCCCTTCACTCTAGGTAGCATCTTCATTAAGAAGGCTGCAGCATCAGTAGGCACATCCTAGACACCCTAGATGCCCTAGAAATGCTTAAATAGGCCTAACGTATTAGTGAAATCCAAGATCCAACAGTGAGAACTGGGAAATTCGCCATGGTCATATGTCATGTGTGTCACTGAGTGATGAGGAAGGTAGAGGCAGCAATCCCTGCTTGAAGATAAAGCAGAAGGCTGAAACCTGTGCCTAGACACAGCCAGGGCAAAGTGTCAGGGACTTAGGAGTGAGTCCTTCAGATGCTCTTGAGCCTGCACTGTTATGGCTGCTCCTAGAGCAGAGCTTTGCTTTCAATTCAAAACACAGAGACAGTGAGAAAAAACTGCAATAAGATGTGGGGGCATGAAGGAGGCAGCCCGTATTAGGAGACAACCTGGAAGTCTCTTACCACACCATCAACGGATCCTCTCCCTCAGTATTTACCCAAAGAGTTTGAAAACTTAGCAGCCACACCAACACCTGCTCATGGAGGTTAATGGCAGTCTCATCTGTAATTGCCAAAATAAGGACTCAGCCAATATGAATGGATGTGCAAACTGGGATCCACACAATGAACTCCTACTCATTCTGAAGAGAAGATTTGGGCCTGCGTAATGACGGCACAGCACTGGCTGTGCAAGCGTGTGGACCTGAGCTCTATCCCCAGAACTCATGGTTGCTGCTGCTGTTTTAATAGCCAGGCGTGGTGACATGCATTTATCATCCCACTGAAGGAAGGCAGAGACAGGAAGATACCTGGGCCTCACAGGACTACCTGGTGAGTGCCAGGTTGGTGAGACCTTGTTTCAAAGAAGGGTCCATTGTTAGGACCCAAGGCTGCTCTCAAGCCTCCATATGCACATGCACATTGGTGCATGCATACTCCCACATAGATGTGCTACCCTTATGTATAGGAACACATTTACACACACACACACACACACACACACACACACACACACACACACACACACACACAAGCATGCATGCATGCAAAAAGAAGAGTTGTCAAACTATGACTACATGGAAGAACCTTAAGGGATTATATTTTTTCTTTGAGATAGAGTCTCTGTGTGTATGTCAACCTGGCCTCAAACTTACAGAGATCCACCTGCCCTGGCCTCCCGAGTGCTGAGATTAAAGGCCCATATATGGCTAAATAAATAGTTGTAAGCGAAAGAGGTTCCAGTTGTAGAAAAACAAAGTTTAAAGGTCGTTTTAAGGCCAGGAGTTGCTGTAAGGAGACGGGGAGGGATTAACTGCGAGCACAGAGTATGCTCAGACAATGGAAATGCTCACTGTGATTCTCTAAGGGTAGGCAAGGATCTTCATACTCCTGTCTATCTTGTAGACACAAAGGATAAACTCTGATGTTAAATGACAGAGAGGGCTACAATGGTATCAGGATGGGATTGGTAATGGGAGAAGCTGTGCACGTAGCATGAGTGGCATTATGGGAATTCTTCGCATTTCCTGTAATTTTGCTGTAAGCCCAAAATTATTCTTAAAAATCAAGTATGTTTGTATATCTATCTATCTCTATTTCTACATATATACACATGTATAGGTATAGGCATAGACATTAGCATATGTATGTGTATATGTGTGTATGTGTGTATATTCATGTACATATGTGTTTATGTGTATGTATGTATGTATGTATTATGTATATACGCATGTATAACAATAAAAAACTACAACCTGGTGTACTTGGGAGCCCCACCCATCTCCCAACCTGAGCAAACAGTGTCTAGCACAGTGAGCATTCTGTCTCCAAATCTTGACCATGACCAAATACTAATGATCTACCTCTGAGCAACAACAGCCCACATTGGCTAACAAGTCAGTCATTGCCTGTAAGCCCAGAGGATGTGGATTTCTTATCTTCAGCAGCTTCCCCTAGCCCAGTGAGCTCATGGCCCACAGGGCGCTGACAGAAATATGTTAGCAAAGTCATTCTGGTCACCCATGATCCGCTTTTACCTTTAGCCTGATGTGGGCCCCTCAGTTCTGCATTTTGTCCTGGGGAAAACACATTTGCAGGAGAAACTGGCAGAATGGCTATAGAATTTAGAAAAATCTTAAGGCATTCACATGCACATGTCCACACAAAGACAGTATTGCCCCAAGGATAGGGTGACATAAAACTGCAGTAACGAGCGTGCCAGGCAGCATTTACCAACTTCCCTGTCTCCACTGGTCCTGTAAGAACTAGGAATGAAAACATAGAATTTGACTGGGAAGACCCCAGCCCACAAGGCAGGGCCCATATCTCTATTAACACATGAAAATAACCAGCCTACCCTACATAGCAGCAATTTGTAATTGTTTGGAGACCCAAACTCTCCGGAGCAGAGTTAGCAGAAGGTAGTGTTTAGGGAAGCCTGTCCCCCGAGTCTCAGATTCACCTAGCTTCACCAGTCTCTTCGGCTCACTCTGCCTGTGACCCTGTTCCAGAACTTTTAAAGAATTTTCCCAGTGCAAATGTCTGGACTTTTCCTAGTCTCTTTTTTCTCCTACAACATGGGACAATACCCTGCTTAACTTCTAGAAGACTTGTGAAGGGAGAGAAGGGATGAAAGCCCAATAGTAGGAGGACACAAGGAGAAATCACTCCCTGGCTATTGCTTGCCTACATTCCACAATCTTACGTGACCACCACATTCCCATATTTTGTTCATCTGCCAGGAGTTTTCTACAGGGGAAAGTGTGTGACCTCAGCCTTCCCCACCCATGGTGTATATATTTCCATCATGGTTGATTTCAAGCTACCAATGTATACCCCTGAATTCCAAGTCAGGCTGAGATGGTGAGCAACAAACTGGCAGCTCCTTTAACTGGTGAAGGAACTTCCTGCACCTCCTGGTTATTTGAGTTTCTCGTCTGTAGCCTTAGCCTGTTTCTGGCTTTCAAGCTTTGAAAAGTCCTCTGACCCCTCAGTTCATGAGCCAAAGCCCTACCCTTTTCTCCAGACTTGGCTTTCCCTGCACTGATGACCACTCCACCCTATATCCTAGTCTGCCCTCGGCCCTCCCAGTAAGTGGTGTTCAAGGCGTGCATGTCCATACCATGGTGCCAGTGAAGCCTTGGCTCTGTGCCACCGTGGGCTTCAGTGGACTTCCTAGGCCCCAGAACTGCTCAGGCCGCAGGCAAAGAATAACAAACACAAGGAAATGGGTCCAAATTAAAACAGGAAACATTTTTGATTGACTACAAAAACTTCTTGGCTCAAACTTTCAAAGGGTACTCCAGGGGCCCATTGAGTCTCTGAGTCCCTAATAATCTTCTGGAAGAAACTCAATTATGCTCTTCCTGAATGGCAAGTCATCTACCTGCCCAAAGGAGGTGGGGCTGAAACAGGAATTTAATCTCTTCCAGATAACTTAGCCAGAGTACCAAGTTCTGCATTCCCAGCCTGAGGAAGGTTCTAGGGATCAACACAGGGAAAAGAACGCCCCTTGTCAAGTAAGGCAGTGTTATCTCTTATGGAACAAATACTACTAGATTCCAGGGAGTTTACACAATAACCTGATTTCTCAGAATAATTCTGCAGATGTGAATTGTCCTTATGTGCTCTGAGAGGAAACTGAGGCCTGCCAAGGTCAGCTTTTCCAGGCCACAGAGCCAACAAGTTTCAAAGACTTGAACTACCATGATGCCTGACTCCAAAGTCCACAGTGAGTGGTATCCCAGTGATGTGCTGCAGCAGCCCTGGGGACAAGTTTGAAACCCACATCTGAATGAGTCAAGTGGGTAAGCTTCATCTTCCTGACATCATGCCAACCGCGCTGCTGACTAACACTGGGTATCAAAGCTACCAGGCTGGTGTCAGCGTCCACTGCCGTTAGTAAGGGCTGGGTATTAAGGTCCAGCCACTGACTGGCTCTGATGGTTCGAGATGGAGGTTGTGTGAATCAGAGTTTCCAAATTGTGGTTGGGAGACAGATGGTGGCCTTGACAATGTTTTTATGTGTCTACCACAAAATCCGATATATAAGGATCGTGCAGAAAACTCATACTGTAGCCCAGTGAGTTCGATTTTGGTTTTGCTGTGAGTTTTTGCTTTTGCTTCTTTTGGAGACAGCGTCTCATGTATCAAGGCTGGCCTTGAGGTTGCTATGCAGCTTCAGGTAACCTTGAATCCTCTTTTAGTGTTAAGTACGTGTTGATACTTCTCCATGGGAGTTTCGTGCACATGAGTGTGCGGGTAAGCATATGTATTTGGATACATGCAGCCAGAGTGGGACATCGAATCTCTTCCTCATTTTTTCTCTTCCTTAGTACCTTGAGGTAAAGTCTCACAAAACCATAAACTCACTTCACCAGTGAGCTAGCTGCCCAGTGAGCTCTTGGGACACTTGTCTCTGCCCCTCAAAGTTGTCCTTACAGATTGGTGCATCTTTGCACCTTGATTCGGTTATAGATATAAGTAGCCGTGCTCAGCTTCTCACAAGGGTGCTGGGGCTTCGAACTCGAGCCATCACAGCAAGTGTCCTTCCTCACTGAGCCATCACCCAGCTCCTGACCTCAGACTCTTGATGCTCCTGGCCCCACTGCCTCCCACCCAAATGCTGGGAGTAGAGGTATGTCAGCACGCTTCCCTTTGTTTGTGCCCAGCTAAAGAAATAACTGGAAAGCTAATTTAACAGCAAAGCCAGGTTTTCAAAGTCCACCTCAACAGTAAATGTGGTGGCCTCTGCAGCCCAGTCTGTCTCTCTAGCCCAAAGACTGCCTTTATAACCAAGATTGCCTTTTGTGTCTATCTGTTCACCTGGAAAGCCTCCCCCAACCCCAATTCCCACTCTGCCCACACAAGTTCCCCTGCCTGACCTGAGAATACAGAAGAAGCATGTTCCATGGAAGGAAGGCCCACAGGAGAGAGCCCAAGTGCCAGCCACTCAGACCAACAGAAGTCATAATGTCACGAGAGGCACATTTTGTTTCCACTCTGTCTCTGAGTCACTTCCCCTGGCTGTTTCCACATCAACAAAATGGGGAAGGCAGGCCTTTCCTATCTCAGGGCCTGCTGGGCACGGGCACTTAACTAATTGCAATGACCTTGCAGTCTTGGGGAGCCATTCCTGAGCTCCTGGACCCAGCTGTGCCCCAGGCTCTGTGCTGCACCCACTGACTTGGTCCTTTCAGCCCCCAGGCTCCTGTGGGGCCAGCATTCTATGGCTCTGGGACCCCCAACCTGTCATTTGGTTAATCTTTTCCCTTCCTTCCAGGCAAAGGAATAAACCTGGAAGGTTATGATTATTGCCTGCTATAATTCAGCGTAATTCTAAAAGCATTTGAGACTCCACCACATTTTCTGCTCCCCACCCCTACACCCATTACCCACTTGGAGCCTTCTGTTACCCACACCTGCCTCCCTACAGGTCAGCTGGCTCTCTGAAGAAGCTAGAGAGCACCAGAGGCTCAGCACTTTACCTTCCTGTTAAGGGAGCCTCTGTTTTCCTCATTAGTTCAAGGCTTGGTTCTTGCTGCTGGCCACATTCATCTCCCTCCTCTTTGACCTTTCCATTGCTTTCCACGATCTCTAGCACTCATGGTGGTGCATGTGACCCCACCACTGAGACAGAGGTGGGAAGAGCATGATTTTCAGGTCAGACTGAGCTACGGAGTAAGACTTTGCCTTTAAAGACCTTCCCTTTCAAGCCAAGCAGGGGTTGGAGAGAGCCTAGTTGGTACATACTGCACAAGCATGAGGATCTGAGTTCAATCCCCCAGCACCCACGTAGAAATACTACACACACACTTTTAAAATTCCAGCTCTGGGAAGACAGAGTTAGGAAGATCCGGGGGCTCACGGCTTCGTCTAGTCAACAGACTCCAGTGGGAAGCCCTGTCTCAAAAAGCCAAGGTGGATGGTTCCTGTAGAATGACATCTGTGGCTCACCTCTGACTTCTACGTGCATGCCTACACATGAGCACACATAGCTGCACACATGTGCACAGAGATCAAAAACAAACACCAAAATAATAGTAACGATAAGGATGATGAATTCTACAATTCCCCTATTTGCCGGCTCACAAGTGGTATTTAGCTGTCGTTTCTCTTTGTTTCCCACTCTTCTCCCATCTTCTCTACCTCCTCCTTCCCTTCCCCCTCTGCTTTTCTCCACTTTTCTGAATTTCTGGAGCCATACCAGAGCTTGATGACATGAAGCCAAGCAGAGAAGAAAGGAGAATCTCTATCTAACAGAGATCCATAATCCAAAAGAAAGAATTTAGTGCACACACACATGAACACACACACATGAACACACACACACACACACACACACACACACACAACCATCATAGCATGATATGGGTCCCAAAGTGTCCTTAAGTGTACTGATTAACAAACACTGAGTAGGACCTGCCCACTGGGCTGTGGGACTCTGAAAAATATGCCCTAGAAGATCAGGAAATGAAACGACCTACTGGGCTGGGGATAAAGGTGGGCGAGGGGGTCACTGAGAAACAAGACCAGACGGTGGCAACACGTTATTAAAGACTTTGAACTGCATATGGTGGGGGGGGGTTCATTTTGCATAAGTATAACTTGGTAATAAGGTGACTCACTGTATGACCTCAGAGGCAGCAGGGGTGCTTAGGATAAAGCATGAGGAATGTTCAGCTCCTGGCAATACACAGGGATGCCTTGGTTTACAGCATGTGCCAATTTCTCTGGTGTAACGATTTCTATCGTGGCCAATTTCAATCACTGGTATGATCTCTCAGAAGGCAGAGAAATGGCCACTGGCTCATGAGAGTGCAGTCCAGGTTTCCCCTGCCTGGATAGTGGTAAGAGTTGAGGCAAGGAGGACAATTTTCACAGTTACAGGCTCCCAGCCCACCTGTGACCTTTGACCCCCCCCCCCTACTTCACTCAGTCATTTCCCCACCCAGCCCGGCAAGAGAGAAAAGTGCCACGTGTGTGGAAGCAGGGGGCAGGCTCTCTGAGCTGAAAGATCTTTCACACTCTGGGCATCCATCAGCCCTGACTGCTCCACTTCCAGTCATGTGGAACACAAAATTGGTGTTTGGGTAAGGAAGCCTGGAGCCATAAGCAACCAGAGCTTTGTCTGGGCATTTGGCTGAGTTCTTATCCCATCTTCTGGAGAGGTTAATGAGCAGGCCAGATGATAAGGAGGGGAAGTCACAAGTTTTCAAACAGCTCTTGTTGGTCAAATGCCTGTGAGAATCCAGCAGGGGGAGGACGAGTGTTCTAGCTGTCCCCGCCCATGCCTTTGAACTCCATATAGAGAATTTACAGTTCCTGAATGAGAAGTATCAAGTTGAAATTGAGAGAGATAACATTAATGACAGGCCGAAACGGATTCTTGGGGGGAAATGGATCAGTTCATACTGTACTTGTGTTGCACGCCTGAAGATCCAGTTTACTCTCCAGAACCCAGTAGGAAAAACCTAACCAAACTAGGTGTGGTGGCATGGTCTTACAATCACATTGTTACAGAGGTAGATGGGCAGACCAGCCATCCTAGACTAGTTGGTGAGTGGTGAGTTCCAACCAACGAGAGATTCTGTCTCAAAAAAAAATGCTAGACAGCACCTGGAGAATGGTACCTGAGATGGTCAAGTTTCCATTCCTATTTCTAGCCCCCAACCCCGGCCTCCATAGGCAGGCAGGTACACACACACACACACACACACACACACACACACACACAGACTCTCAAAATCTTTTAACTTGTGAAATGCTGGGCACTGTAGCCCTCACCTGTAATCCCAGCACTCGGAAAGTAGTTGTTGGCTTGACAGATTTCCAAGTTGAAGCTAGGCTGTGCTACATAGAAATGCCCTGCCATGAACAGAGAAATAGAAAGGCTTCCCCTCATGGGATGGAGAAGACTGGACTTAGCAGCTCCATGGTTTAGAAACTTGGACTCATGCTAACTGTAATGTAACTCACTGTTAGTCAAAGTAATGTGGCCCATCAGAAGTTGCACTATCTAGAAAATGCCTAAACATTTCCCCTGGGCTTTGTCCACATGTGGCTATAGCTGGGTTCTGCTCATTAAGGGCCACAGGGTTTGAGGGTCTGTATTCCAGGGTGAGGGACCCCCTGACACAGAGTCTAAAGTTCTAGATCTTTCAGCCCAGGGGAGAAGTAAGGGCTGGGAAGACAAGATCTGGAGTGTCGGTGTCAGATGGATACAGGGCTGCATGAATCCTCATCACCCATCAAGTCACGAGTTCAAGACTAGGAGTAGTTTCATCTTGGTAGGGCCAAACAGAGGGCTCATGGAGGAACTGCAGCTGGCAGGTTTTTGGGTGTCATCTAGACATTGAATGAATGGAGAATGGCATGGGGTATTTGGAGAGGCTTTAGAAGTGATGTTAGGTCAGCTCTCTACCCTTTTTGGGTTTAGGGGTATGTGTGGGAAATTTTGCCCTAGCTACCATCCCTGAAATGATTGGCTCTGAGTAAGGCCTAGAAGCTCCCTTGGGTCTCAACCCTCAGGCACTGGCTGCCTCTTGGTTCTGCCGACTCTTCTCTCCTAACCCCCACCCTCAACCCAGCCATTTAATTTTCTCTGTTGTTCCCTTGAACGCACAGAAGCTGTTGACGAATCCTTTTCTTTGCCGTCCCAAGGCAGGTAAAAAGCAGATCAGTGGATAAGGGCAAGGTGTCCCAAGGAATCAGCTGTCCTTCCTCATTCTTTTGACCTCACAGGGACAGACCTGATTTATTTATTTTGGTTATAAAAAAAGGAAATGAAAAAAAGAACAACCAGCTTTGCATCGACTTGGCTTGACCCATAAACTAAGTTATCATAGCAAAGAAAAAAAAAGATGGACCCATTCCTCCAGCCAAGATTTAAACAGTGGCTGAAGGAAGGAAGGAAGGAGGGGAAGGGTTTACATATTTACATTCAGGCATCCTTCAATGTCTGCAAGGAACTCATTCTAAGACCTTACAGATGTCAACATCTAAGCAAGTCCCAGCCCCTCCTATAAATGACATGGCAATTCTATCTAGCTTATGCACATCCTCCTGTAGATGGTATACTCAACCCAAGGTAACTAATACACTTAATATACAAATAGCCATTTTATCCTATCACTTTAGAAAGAGATAAGAGTCTGTAAACATTCGGAACAGATAGATGGTGTTTCAAGTATTTTCCGTCTGTGGTTGGTAAACGCTTAGATGAGGAGTCTTCCAGGCTGTGCGAGGTCCCCTCTTTCCATGTCCTTGCTCTCACTACTTTGCTGAAGTCCTCAAGGCAGAAATCTTTCCCACTTTGAGCCTCAGGAAAACTGACAGAGCCAGCCACCGTAGGGTTCCCTTCCTTAAGAGGCAGAAGCTGGATGAGAACTTAATTTTCCTTCTTCACCAACACACCTAGTCCATACACAGCCTCAGCTCCACCTTGGGAATCTGTGGCTCTGGATGTGCTGAAGGGAAGCTCAGCTGCACATTGCTTTTCTGACATGACTCCTAGAGTACTGCGTAAACAAAAATTCCACCTCTAAGCTCATCTTTTGCTAGCTATGCAGCCCTGACAGGAATACAGGCCTTCATCAGAGTGCTGTGTGGAGTAAGAGGAATATACCGAATTTTATTGAGGGATCTAATGTGATCCAGATATTTAATTTAAAAATGGTAATAAAAAAGAAAACTTGAGGGGCTGGAGAGATGGATCTGTAGTTACGAGCACAAGCTGTTCTTCAAGAGGACCTGGGTTCAATTCCCAGCACCTGCATGGCAACTCACACCCATCTCTAACTCCAGTTCCAGAGCTTCTGACACCCTCACAGATGTACATGCAGGTAAAAAGAAAAAAATGATCATAAATAAAATGAAAGCTTTTAAAAACAGAAAACCTGAGTGGAAAAAAAAAACAACCAACCCTATAAAGTATAAACACAAGACTTCCATCATAGACATCGCCCTCCTCATCTCACAAAAACATCCTCTTGAACAAGCTTCCACCTGCCAGCCTCCAATCTGCTAGTCTACAAATCCAGTCTACACCAAAGTTCTGCATTGTGTAAACAGACACCGAAACCGTCAAACATCATGATGCCCCCATCTGGACAGAAATCAGCCTTCGTTCTGACGTGAATCAACTAAAACAACAATCCAGATGCCCTGTCAAGCGAACAGGCTGCCACCTGTGTGAAATGACTTAGGAAATTAAAAATAGATGGAGAAACCCTTGTGGTTAAAAATGCTAATAGAATCAACTTTAAGAAACCGACTGCAAACTCCTTAAAGGAGCCAAGAGACCCAAAGGGAAGACAAAACAAACACGATGGGTTGTGAGTTACTCAGAACTGGCTTTCTGGTGAGCAAGGGTTTTAAATACTCAATAACTCACACCTGATAACCTGGTTTGGGAAACACATCCCATGTCCTAGTTTCACTTCTATTGCTTTGATAAGAAATGCTCTGACAAAAAGTGACTTCAGGGGAAAAGGGTTTTATTTGGCTTATGATTTCATGTCACTATACATCATTGCAAAAGTCAAGGCAGGAATTTAATGAAGTGTGGCAGGAACCATGAAAGATGCTGTTTGCTGACTGGCAGGTAGGCTCATGCTCTCTTATACAGTTTTCAAATACAGCTCAGGACCACCTGCCTAAGGAATGGTGCTGCCCACAGTGGGCTGTGCTGCCCTACATTGATTAGCAATTAAAATAATCCCTGCAGTCATGCCCCAGGCCAGTCTGATCTAGGTGATTCCTCAAATGAGATTCCATTTCCAGATCTTTCTAGATTGTATCTAGTTGACAGTTAAAGCTAACCTGGACAACCCATGGGTCTGAAGTGAGGAAAGCAGATCATTTGTACAAGGATGTTCACTGCTGTACTGTGAGGGAAATGATGAGAACCAGAACAAAAGGCTCTGAAGGAAATTTCAGCAGTGTCAATAACATAGGAATGAGCCATGATAAAAATACGAGAGTAGTAGTATATGAAAAGATGTATATAAAAATGTTAAGCCACAGAGAGTGGAATTTGCATACTGAATTTGTAACTACATAAAAACACACCCACATTTAGAATCCCATGCAGTTACAAGATTTTAAGCTCTCTTGCTGCTATATTGGTTAAATATAGTTAAAGATCTGTACCGTCTGTCCCACATGCATAAGGCTTTGCCTCTTCCTGGAGGCCCCTTCCTTACAGTCTGACTTCCTGTATTCTCCACACGGACCATGGAGAGTGGCCAGTCTTCTTAGCACAAAGCCAGGCTAGGCAGCAAGACGACATTTCCGAATCCAATCCAAACTGAGGTTTGGTATAAACAGTATAGACAGGCAACTGATGCAGCCTGGCAGGAGAGACCTGGGACATGGAAAGTCATCCCAGATTCTAAGCAATGTCCTGGGAGAGGAGTGTCTGATCAGGTCTCAGGGTCCCTGGCCATCCTGTGCCTTCTGTTCTCTCCAGCCTTGAGTTGCTGAGAACTCACCCATTCTGTCCTTCTGCCTCTCTGTGCTTCCTCAAACAGTTACTTCCGCAAATAGCATAGGTAACAGAGTATTTCCCCTGTTCTCCCACTGTGGACAAGCAGTTACACCCACAGGACAAGCCCATTATATGAAAATAACAACTCAAAAGTACTGTTATCCCCGTACCCCCACCCCCATGCACACACACTACCACCAACCAATGCTATGCATGGAGCCACACGCTGAGCCCGGACTTGGAATTGTATATACTGAAGGTGTGCTGTACGCTGGATTATGGCAGAGCTGACTGACATACTCATCTATTTACATCGTTACCATCCGGCGGGGGTGGGGGAGGTTGGGGAGAGCAGAGAGGGCAGAGAGGTGAGATATATTCTCAGCGACTATCAACTAAAAGATACAAGACTAGTCACAGCTTGTTGGAGCTCTAGAACTCATTCCTTCTGTACTGCTGAAACTCTGTCTCCTGTGCCCAACATCTCCCTCTTTTGCAGCCTTTAACATGCTGGGTAATTCTCACACCTTCCCAGGAAGAGTGAGATGCCATAGGCATGGCTCTTATCTCCCTGGTGAGAACTGAATTTAGGAAACCAATGAGTAGGATGACAGAACCCCCAGTCCCACGACTCCCCTTGACAGTGTGGTGTTTCATCAAGGCTGAGTTGTGACAGAGCTCAGTGGGTTACAATTCATAAATTCAGGCCCTTGTGGCTGTCTCAGGACCTCACGTCAGAGTGCCCTAGTAGTTTCTATTTTAGTGTCTTGTTACTCAAGCCTTCTACTGGGAAATGGGTACCAAGAAAAGAAACAGGTAGTTTCAGTTATTCAGAGCTCAGAAAATTTGGGGGAAATTTGTCTTCTAAAACTCTAGCTCTTTGAATTCAAAGTAGGAAGGAGCCAGATCCCAACGAAGATTAATCCCTCTCCCTGCCCTGTAAGCTCTTCTGCTGCAAGCCTCCTGACTGCTGTTCCAGCTGCCGCAGAATTCCTCATCCCCTGGTTAGAGACTCAAAAGACCATGGGAAAACCCAACTGGAAACCTCCACAGCATAGAGGTAACAAAGAAGCCATGAAAAAAAATGGTCAATGAACCCAGAGCCAGACATAGGAGTGGGGAGCCAGGTGGATGGGGGTGTGTAGGAAAAGCTCTATAAATGAGAGTTTGTGGAGAGAGAGATCATCAGTTTATCTGAAATTAGAAAGAAAGAAAAGGGAAGGGGATAGGAAGGAAGAGAAGAGAAGGAAACAGAAATGGGAGAAAGAAAGAGGGAAGTGGGGAGGAAGGGAGAAGGAAAGAGAAATGGTAAGAAAACTAACATGGTGTTTCCACTGTACTCCCACCAGGACCCAGAGCCTCATTCAGAATCAACTCTAGTCTGTCCTAAAACAGAACCAGTGAGCAGAGCAGATAGGCATCACCTCTTACATTAGTGCAAGATCTCAAAGTTATGCATAGCTGTGACATAACTGCATCTCCATGTTTACAGCTAGAGTGTAAGCTGAGAACAAGTAGAGCCTTGAAGTCAGTTATTGGAGACAGAAAATTGAGTTTTCCCAATCCACGCTAGATTGATTCAATAGTGATCCTTGTCTGGGATTGTTTTGGCCACTTCTTAAGATCTATTGGGCCAAATAAGAAAATAGTGAAGGTCCTGCCTGCTATACCCAGCCCCTCCCAAGCTTTTCTCATCCCCTTACAAGATTCCAGCAGAAACACAGAGAACATCCTGGGTTTTACCTGTAAAAAGTGTGACTCCAGCTTCCCTGCATGGAGCAGAGGCTGTGTTTGGCCTACAGGTCCATCAGCTCTCTTTCGTTAAGGTTTCTGAAGAACACAGGAAGTGAGAAAAAGAATAGCAACTCACTTCATTGCAGCTAACCACAGAGCAGAAGACAGGAAGGACAGAGAACCTAGAAGAGGGCTCAGGGGAATGGTATAGGCTACCTGCTCTGGCAGACAAGATGTGTATATGGGGGATGGGGGTGGGGAGGGGTGGAACATGGAGACAAGTGTGAAGTTGTGACCCTAGCCAGGAGCTCAGGGTCTTCCAAGGCACCACATTTTACTTCTCTCTTGATTGAGAACTTTCTAGATCTCTCTCTCTCTCTCTCTCTCTCTCTCTCTTTCTTACACACACACACACACACACACACACACACACACACACACACACACACACACCACATACACCAAGATTTTACACTCTAACTGCATTCAGTTGACATCTAGAAAGAGAGCTGGATGGCTGGAGGAAGACAGCTGGTCTATCTGACCCCTAGGACAGCTGGTCAATCTGACCTCTATTTCTGTTTCATGTAAAACCCCAGATTAGCTAAGACTGATTTCCCAACAATACTTTGGGTGTGAATATTCATAGTGCCTAAAGCAACACTCTAGTTCTCAAGGAACTGAATGCACCACTCCTTTCTAAACCTTTTGCAGAAGTACCAAGACCCACTTGTGAGGGTTCCAGCTGGATAAAACCAGGGGTAAGATTCCGTGTCTAGACTAGAGACATTCCCAAGTGGACCCTGGGAGTTAAAATCATTGACCACAGAGAGAGGCCTTTATAGGAGAGGGAAATGTGACAGCTGAGCAGGTAGAAAGTGAGGTCAAAGAAAGAGATAAAGGGGAGAGAAGGTCTTCCACAGAAGGGTATGCAGTCAGGGGTTCTGTCCCAGAGAAGGAAGACAGATACTGTGGACGCTGGTAAGGGGAAAAAACAGCCGACCTTGCAAACAAACTTGATAGTGTGGGAAGGATGACCACTGGAAATCCCAGCTGGGTTTTTCTTTCTTTTTTTTTTTTTTTTACAAGAAAGTAAAACTCGAGGACAGAGACATTAAACTCCCAAAGACCTGAGCTGAGATCCTGGTTATCAGAAAACAGAACTCAAAACAGTTGGGAAGATTCACTAAACGAATATTTATAATCTATTCATCATTCATGAACAGTCTTCTCATGAAGAATTTACTCTCCATTAAAGCTGCCTAGAAGACTATCCAAACTTCCAGGCTATGCTGCTTTCTTGGGAAGTACGCCTCTCCCAATACTTTCCCTGGAAAGGCACTGGTTCTCAAGCTTCCTGGTGCTGCCACCCTTAAATAGACAACAGTTCCTTGTGTTAACCATAAACTTTTTTTGTTGCTACTTCACAACTATAATTTGGCTACTGTTATGAAGCATAAGGTAAATATCTGTGTTTTCCAATGGTCTTAGGCAAGCCCTGTGTAAGAGCTAGCCGTTCCACCCATTATAACTGTGGTTATAATAAAACCACCCTCTCAATTACTTCATTTGTCTTTTCTCTGAAGTCTTTCTCTGAAAGTGCCAGATAGATGCCTCCAATATGGAATATTGGTTATGGTCATGATAACAGATCCTTCCTTCAAGCATCTCCAAATAGATTTGGGAAAATGTTACCTTGTCAAGAAAACCTATAATCTACCCATTTCATGTCTAAAGCATTTTTAGTGCCGACAGCTTTTTCCTAGGACATATTGAAGTTTTTCTACATCTGCCTTCAGATACCAGCTCTCCCTCTGGAAGTGCCAGCCATGAGCTTCACTCAGGCTTTGCAGTCAGTGGTCTCTGGTTTTGACACAACATTGAAGTGAAGGTCTGAAGTATTCATAGGTCCTTTCATAACAAGGTCACCCACTATCCACATACATTTTACTCCCATCTCAAGAATGCTGTAGTAATCTAAATGAGCAAGGTTGTGAGAACCAGGTATGATAAGCAGGGGCTTTGAAAGCCAGTCCCAGAAGCCAGTCCTACCCATATTTGCTATATGTGAACCTGGCCCGCAGGTCTCTGCTTCTCTGGGATTCAGTCTTGAATACTTAGAATTTTGGAGTAGAATAGGCTCCAAAGGGCATACAGCCTTCTCCATGGCCTTATAGCTCAACGATTGGCTCCTGTGAGATGCTGAGTCCATTCTGAGTTCTGTTCCCTGCTCATTCTTCAGTTAAGGTGGCAACCCCAACTCTTTTTATCCCCACAGTGCTGGCTGAGCAGATTCCCCTCCCACTCTTGGGCTCTATTCTCAGCTGTCAACATTGCCAGCTCTTGTCAAGTGTCTCGATGTATGGCTGGGCGCCAGGTATGAGAAGGAAGAATCTAGAACACAGGCTGCCCTGCTCACTGCATAACCCACAATCCTTCTCACAATGGCTGAGTGCCAGGTAAGGAGAGGAAGAATCTAGAACACAGACTGTCCTGCTCATTGCATAGCCCACAGCCCTTCTGGCAACAAACAAATTATATGGGTAGAATGTTAAACCAAACATGAATGGACACGGTGAAACTTGCGTTCTGTAAGGTTCCATGGCACAGGCACATGACATGAGAGAGGTCCTGGTGAAGGAGGAGCCTATGGGGCAGAAGAAAGAACACAGACCCAGGAGACAGGATGCCTGGGTTCTGGCTTTCAGCTCTTCACCCCTGGACAGCTAACAAGTTCAGATGCTCCTGTCCTTGTCTGCCCCTGCTCTCCTCTGTCTCTGTGGTACAGTGGTAGCAATTTAACCCCTTGGACAAGCCCTGACCAAATCAGAACACTATAGAATTCAGCACTAGACAGGGTCTCAGAGATCATCTACTCTGCTGCTTTTTCTAGAACTTGCAAGATCCTTGGGGAAAGTTGTTAAAAATACATGGCCTTCCCTTCACCTTCCAATTGGACCAAGGATTTTGAAACATGTTGTGTGTGTGTGTGTGTGTGTGTGTGTGTGTGTGTGTGTGTGTGTGTGTGTGGAGAGAGAGAGAGAGAAAGAGAGAGAGAGAGAGAGAGAGAGAGAGAGAGAGAGAGAGAGAGAGAATGGGAAAAAGAGAGATAAATTCAAAGTCCCTAAAGGTTACAACCTCAGGACTGTCACAGCAGACATCATGTGACCTCTAAAAGGACAAAGGCTCAAGACCATCCAAAGCCAGCTAAAACAAGCATGGACTAAACCAACTGCTAACTGCTTTATCTTGCAAAATCCATCGCTCCCATCATGCATCTAATGCCATGACACATCCAAAAATCCCATATAAGAACACAAAGTTGGAGTAACCCCTACAGGAAAATAATCCCACCCCGTTCCTGGAATTGCCAACTTTGCTTTGCCTTAGTCATGGCCACCACCTCCCCATGAATATTTCTTCCCTCTTTATGAATAACCCTCCTTCCATTAAAGTTTACACCTTAGATTCTGTCCAGAAACCCAGGGTTTGCAGCTCTCAGGGGGAAGACCGCCCTCCCCATCTGAGTTTGTACTTTCAGTTTATAATGAAACTCCCTTCCGATCCCTTCCTCTTCTGGACTCTAAATTCTCTCTCTTTAAACACAGGGTAGATAGAGGTCTCAGCCTGGCCTCTCTGTTTCTGACACCTCTCCCGTCTTCATGCTCTGGCCTCATTAGAGGACCTTTAGCAGGAATGATGACACAGCTATTTGAGTGTGACTGAGTGACATTTGCAAGACTGGCACCAGAGAGGGGAAATCGGCTGCCCAACACTTGGTTCAGACCAAGGTTGGGTCTGTACTGAGGTTTCCTCATCCCAAGCAGCTCCCTGGCTCTGACATTTTGTGTTCTTGGCTAAGATTAGAATTGGGAGGCCTGTGGGAGACCTCATTAATGTTAATCAAGCCTGGCAGGGACCTGCTGCTGCTGTCTTGCTGTCCCAGCGAGCTGTCTATGCCTTGGCTAGGAGCATTTCTGATCTCAAGTTTTTCCTAAGGTTTAAGGATTCTTAGAGACACTTGGGCATGCCCCCTTCAACTTTATCCAATCCCAAGGATCATAGGTAAAGCATTGAGATCTAAGATAAGCTCTACAATTCGCCATGCTACTTTGTGTGTGTGTGTGTGTGTGTGTGTGTGTGTGTGTGTGTGTGTGTGTGTGTGTGAGAGAGAGAGAGAGAGAGAGAGAGAGAGAGAGAGAGAGAGAGAGAGAGAGAGAGAGACAGGGCCTTGCATAGCCCAGGCTAGCCTCTCTGATTTATTATGTGACCTTGGATTTATGAATGAGAATTCCTTAAAAAGTGGCTGAGCCTATAAAGTGGCTGAGCCTATAAAAGCTGATTAACACTTCAACCACTGTGAATCGTTTGGCATGTTGCAACCCCAGACCTCAATTACAAATTCTCTTTGGCTATTTTTAGTCCGACAAGGAGCCAGACCCCACCTCTGTGTCAGACCTAATATCCTGATAAACAGATTAGAAATCTCTGGAACATATTAACAAAACTCTATCATCCACCAGTGGAAGGGCTGAGAATGAGTTACCATCTGGGGCCTATGGTTGAGGTCCTCTTACCTTGAGGTAAGCCACCCTCTTGGTGTAACTTTTTAAATGTCTTGATTTATAATGTTCTTTGTTCTATTACCACAAAAACTCCATGAAACTGCTTCCACATTGGAAAACTGTATTTGGGGAGATCTAAATCTGTGCTTCTGAGAACATTCACTTGTATTTTGGCTTAAGAATAAATTATCCCTTATTCTTTTTGAGTTCAAAGCTGTTTTCCCCCTTTAACTTGGGAATCCCTGCTTCTGAAGTTCTCAAGTTGTGAAATAGAAGCACAAACCACGATGTCATTTACATGATGCTGGGAATTGAAACCAGAGGTTCATTCACTAGGTGAGCTCTCTAGCCTGTGAGTGACACCCCCGGACCCAACCATGAGACTTTAGGGAAGGAGGCTCAATGCTTTGGGTTCCAGTCACCTCTTTACAAAGAGGGAGTAAGGCTGAACTCTTGGGTCCCTTCTGATTCCATTTAAAGTACCTCTGAGTTAGAAGAGAACAGACCAACTCTAGTGTGGCATGTTTCTCCTGCGGCACTTGGAGGAGCTAATCTTTTCAGCTCGAAGAGTGTACAATGAGGTCCTCTTCAGGACCTTCTTAGGGCTTGTCTCTCCTCCCTGTACTTGATGCTCTGACACTTGGGGCTTTGTCAAGCCCCTAAGAGATGCTATTTCTGGCATCAGTCAGAGACCAAAGGCATGCTTTTCATATGCAAAGCAACCAAGTAGACCCTAAGCACCAACCACCCCTTCTATGGATCTCTTAGACCCTGAGCAGATCCCCATCTGCCCTGCACACACCCTGGGCCAGAGACCAGGCTACAAGGGAATGCACTGACTCCTTAGAGTATGCAGAAAGTATTCACAGCAGCCAATCTGGAGCATGCTCTCCTGCTTTTCCCATGGAAACCACATTGAAGGCTCCTGCCCTACCCAAATTATTCCCTGCTTGACACTGCATGGCCTACCACAACTCCTATTTCTATGAGAACAAATGTTTTCTTCCTTTATCACAGTAGTTTATGCGTGAGTATAAATGATCATGCCTGATTCAAACAAACCCCAGGTATCAAAATGGACCTACTACCTTTTGAACCTTTGGACCTAAATCAAGTCCTCTTTAGCTCTCCAAATCCCTTACTTCCTGAGACCTATGTGTTGTGTAAACAAGTTCAGTGCCTATGTGTGAAAACAATTTATAATGTCAAGTCAAAAGCCAGCAGTCTAAGAATGGGGTCTCTGCAGCCCCTGAAGGCCCTTATCCTAGGGCCTCACTGCCTTATGACTAGATCCTTCCACCTTGGAACAGTTTCCATGCATATCCTTCCTCATCACAGGTGGCAGTCCCTGCACGGGACTGTGTGGCCCAACAGCAACATACAAAATTGCATTAAGCCCTCTTCAGTGGTGTGCTATCCCTTCAGCCTTGTAAGTGTAGATGTTCTAGGCTCTCTAGAAAGTCTCTTTGTCTGACCTAAACATGTTAATTTTGCTCACTGTGCTCAGAAATGGAGCAACATTATTTTTGCCATTCAATGGTTCTAGAAAATTCCATGCCAAGGCCTGTCTCTCCAGACCTTACCTTCTAAAAGACTTAATAAGGAAGCAGGGCACCTGACATCCATATGACCTAGTAGTTTCTCTCGAGAGTTATAATAAATTAATAATAGTAAACTACTAATAATAAACAAGATATTAAATGTTGGCGCATGTTTACAAAACATAATAACCAGGGGGAAACTGACAGTCTTTCTGGCTGCTTGGTCAAAACCAAGCCCCTCGAGCTATTTGAGTACTCCCTGGTTAGAGAAGACAGTTTTCTTACCAAGGTCCTTCCCCAGGCAAGAGCCATGGGTAGGACTGTGGTGGTGGCTGGGGTGGGGACCCTATAGATAGCTGTTTGTCAGAGAAGCTTGAGAGGGGTTTTCAGAGCACCACTGGCAGAGGTCAAGGCAAAAGGATAACAGGTACACACTAAAGGAGGCAGCCTGGACTCAAATTCAACCCGTGTTTTCCATGTACAATCAGACATCTGCAGTCATATAATCGATTTATGGTTTTTCAAAAGAAATTACAAATCAGACTTTAATATGAACTGTCTTCAGTGTTGGCACAACTGAACAAAACATAAAGAAATAAAATCCTGCCCTTTGTATTGGATCACGCTCTAAGGTTAGTAGTAAAATTCCCTGCCTCAGCCATAGGCCGGATTCCCACCCTCTCAGGACCAGGGGGCTCTCCAGCACAGCCCAGAGGTCTCCCATACTCCTTCACAGTCATTCTCAGCGACTACCTCGGAGACCACTGTTCCTCATTTTTTTTTTTTATTTGACTGGGCCAACCCTGAGGTAACAGACATCTAGTTAAACCTTATTCTTAGTGGATCTACCAGTACATTTCTTGATGGTACTGGCATTTGAATGGTGAGCTGTATAAAGCAGATCTCCCTCTTCAAGGTGGGTGGGCCTCATGTAAGAAGTTGAAGACCTAAAGAACAAATACAGAATCTTTCCAGGGTAAGAGAGAATTCCTCCTGGCCTAAAGACCTCCCAGACAGGACTCAGGATTTTTCTGACTTTTAAACCAAACCAAAACATGTTTTCTCCCTTGGTCTCAAGCCTGCCAGTTTTCAGACTGGAGTTTATCCAGCAGCCCCCTTGGGCCTCCAGCTGACTGACTACAGAGCTGGAGTCTTATCAATTTTCTGATCATGTGATCCAACTCTTCACAATAAATCTCTTTCTATACTTCCTATTGGTCTTTTCCTCCAGGAAATCCTGACTAATAAAATGTCCACAAAAGGAGGAATAGAATGGTTTACCAGATGAAAACATGTCTTCTAAAGCCGTGATTCATTTGTGCCCTATTTCTAATGCTGAGTGTGACAGCAACCATCATGATGGATCTTCTACGGTTTCAGGTGACACAAGCAAACTTTCTTGTAGAATACATATAACACTCCATCTTCTGGCAGAGGGCACAGGCATCCTCAAGACAGACGCCATGTCAGCCTTTCCCAAACTATGTCCACTCCTGGGTCATGCTTGGTATGTAATAGGCTCAATGAGTGCTGTGGTGAATTAAAGACTAAGGAATCCCTTGATAGAGATACTGTTCATATTCCCCCATAACAGATGGAGAAACAGACTCTAAGAGACACTAAAGAACCAGCCCAAAGTCATAAGGCTAAGACAGGGAAATGAGATATAGTTCTAAGTTCAGTTGAGTTCAAAACCCACATTCTCAACCCTGGCACTGTGCCTGAAAGAGGCGGGTCTATCTCCAGATGGGATCTTGGCATTCACAGTTGTAGGTCTCTCAGCTAATGGGAAGGATATGTGCCGTCCCTCACAGCCCTGTTCTACCCCCATAGTGACAGCTGTGCCACTTAGCTGCCCACTGAGGTTTCTATAGACGAAATCTGGGAATTCCCATTTGGGAATCTAACCAAGGATGGTCAAAAACATAAGCAAGCCTAGAGAGAAAACCCACCACAGACATCTTATCATGTGTGCATGCTTATACCCTAAGGACCTCCTACATGTCTCCTAAGGACCCTGTGGACTGAGCTGTACTAGATGGCAGACATCAGCTAAGAGACAGGCTGAAGGCAGTTGAGCACATCTCAGCAGGAGAGGGAAAGGAGGAAGCAAGGGTTTGCAGTGAACGCAGATCTAGAGGCTTGTGTGATTCCCATACAATGACAAACCCACTTGCCAGGGGAGGCACACAGGGGACACTGGATAACTTGGCCTTAATGAGGCCACACATTAGTCTGTTTATTTGCCCTTTAGTAGTCATGCCTTCTTCTCACCACAGGTATTTAGAGAGCATCAGACTGGGTACTTGCCATGGGGGCCACCTCAGTCCATGGATCCACTGGATAACACAAATCAAACAAATCGGATTTATCCTTTTGTCCCCTGCAGCACTAACTCCTTCTCTGGGATTTCAATATGGCCCAGTTTTAGGTTAAGAACAGTGTAAGGCTGGAGAAAAGCTGTGTGGTCAGAGTGTTAGGGGTCTATCTCATCTCCAGGATCACTTGGAACCACAGTGCAGCAATCCCCAGAGGGAATATCAACTTAGTTGTGTCATCTCAGAGGAAAGAGGGGTCTAGTTCTTGTATCCTTTGTTGAAAGTGTCCTTTGCTGAGTATCTTAGGTTTTCTTTCTTTCTTTCTCTCTTTCTTTCTCGCTGTGAAGAGATACCATAACATGGCAACTCTTATAAAGGAAAACATTTAATTGGGGCTGGCTTGCAAAACTGTAAAGGCAAGCAGATGTGGTGCTGGAGAAGTAGCTAAGAGTTCTACATCTTGATCTGAAGGCAGCAGAAGGAGACTGGGTGCCACACTGGTCATAACTAGAGCATATACAACTTCAAAGCTCACCTCCGCAGTGACACACTTCCTCTGACAAAGTCCCACCTACTCCAACAAGGCCACACCTCCTAATAGTACCACTCTGTATGGCCAAGAATTCAAACATATGAGTCTTGGGGCCATTCCTATCAAACCACCTCACTGAGTATCCCTACTCTGAAAGTCTAAGCCTGTAACAATACTCTATGGGTAGATTTTTCAGGCAACATGACACTTAGATGGAAAAGTCCAAATCTGACCTCACCAGAGCTTAGGTACACTAAAACATTGTATGAAACCACCTTGAGGCTATACATGTGAGTTGTGCATGAGAAATGATGTTTAGACATGACATGGGGTCTCTCTTCAAAGATACCTTATTATGTCTGCATAAATTTTCCAAAACCTAAAATATTGCAAAAGCTAAGGCTTTTCTGGTTCCAAACATTTCCGATAAGGGATATAAACTCTTGTGACCCTTAACATTAAATCTATGCAGTTTGGAACTTGTAGGGCCAGAGCAGAATACCCAGCACTGCCTGTGAAGGGAGCCTGTGCTTCTAGGAGAGCCACCAAGCAGGCGTTGTAGAGGCAGGGGTCCCAGGGAAAGGCTTTGAGAATAGAAGATTGGAAAACACTAGGGCGTGCAGTAGTCTAAAGAGATGGTAAGATTCCTTTCTCCTTTTATCCTCATATCACAGCTCTATTTATTCTGAGAAGCACCCAGCTGTAGCTCCAAAATAGACATGCTGAAAAACGCCTCTAATGATACAGGAGGCTTCTGCAGGATCCCAGCTCGGAACAGCCCTCCTCAAGGGCTAGGAACACCAAAGGGCCCTCAGAAGGGACACCTCCGGGTGTCTGCCGTTCCTCCCTCCCATCCAGTGTAGTTATGGTCCCTCTTTTCAGGGTTACAGGAAAGAGGGTGTGGCCTGCCCCAGGGAGTCTGGCCATCTCTTTGCTGAAAGGGCTCACAAAGTACACAAAACAGGTAGAATTTGTAGCAGACAAGGATCTGGCTGTCAGAAAGAACCCTTCAAGTTAGTTAGGCTAAGACAGGGCCATCACGAGAACACTGAGTCTCCCATCTAGAGACTGGACATGTCCACTGGATTCTGCTGTGTACTTAGGAGATAAACTAGGTCACCATGAAACCCAAGACCTGGGCAGTTAACCCTTACCCTTCTGGGATATAAAGACACTGAAGAAGTTGAGGTGAGAAGAATTGAGTCTGTTCTCAGAAAACTGAACTGTTCTTAGGTCTGGGATAGAATGGACGAAGCCCTGACATCTTCTAGGCTGTGACTTGTGCTACTCAAGACCAAAGAGCCATGATTAATCTCTTTGGGTTTTAGGCTTCCTGTTGGTCACAGGAAGTGCAGTTACTGCCCCATGTAACAGGAAGCTGAAGCGAGCTGTGGCATGACTGGGGAGCAAGGCAGCTGAGCTAGTACTGACTGAAGGCCTCTTAGGTCTCAATACGGATGGAAACAGTCCACAACAATAAGGGATGAAGTCTGTGTTTAGTGGTTCTGGATCCTTCCTCGGGTCTGCTAGTGTGACATTTCTTGTTATCCTGTTTCCATCCTCTAAGGACAGTTGATGTGGCCAGAAGGTAAATTACCAACAAGTTCTGAATAATAAGTCTTTATTCTTGAGCCTTCCTAGCTGTATACATTTTGCCTTCTAGGAGGAAGAACAGCAGGGTTATAACCTTGCATAATGAACATCTATTGGATACTTTGAATGTTTCAGTCATACATGCTATAATTTCTAACTGTCAAAACAAATGGAAGAGGTTGGCATTGTTATTCCTCTGCCATGTTGTATATGGAGAAACTGAGGCATGAGGAGATTAGAGTAACTCAATATCATAGACCTAAAAAAAATGATTGATTTAGATTTTATATTATCTGCTATACCACACCCCTATCCCAGTGAAACATATGACCAATTCATTTTGTTCGGAAAGGTCTCCCTGTCTTCAGTTTTTTTCCCCAGCTATACTGGAGATAGACTGCTAGGATTGTGAATACCATAAACTTAACAGACAACTTGAGGACCAACATAGTAGGAGGACAAGGGAGAGGATACAAATGTTCAGTTCAGGGAGAAATCAGGAACTTAGACGAGTAGGAGAGAGGAACACATACACACTAAATAATGCCATAGGGCACAGTGTGGTTTATGCAAGAGAGGGTCAAATGTCATCACACACAGGGGGCAATGCAAGCATAGGAGTTGATCTTATCTCATGGGAAGGGTGGATCCTGAGCTGGGTTTGTGACGAGGAGGAGGTGGCTGGGACATGGGGTTTGTTACACTGTGTAAGAGAAGCCCCAAGTAGCCAGGGGGTATACTCATTAGGAACAGACCCTGAGGGTAATAATTTGTTGGCCAGTTCATTGATTTTTGGCAAGCATAACTTCACCCAGGATACAGGCAACACTAAAAGATACAGAAGGCGTGGGTGAAGGGAGTTATCCTGAGGCAGAATCCAAAGGATCCACAGCCAATTGGAGGAGAAGCAGATGCTGTCTACATCAACCAATCATGAAGTGCTTCATCTGTCTGAGGCTAGGCTGGAATCTGTCTGGGCGTGGGACCATCCATCGTGGGAGAGTAGAGAAAGAGAAAGTCACAAAAGCTTGTTTTGCAACTGCTGGAGACCTCGTGGTAACATTCCTTTTGGCCCCTCCTGCACAGAACACTACACCACCAGCCCTTATCCTGCATGTCAGCAGATACGAGGCTCCTTTGTGCAAAGCCACCTCAGATGCCACCTTTTTTTTTTTTGCCATGGAACTTTCTTCATGCCCCCAGGAAGATGAGCTCTCTCTACTCCGGTGTTTACTATAAATTTTTATGTTCCCTTTTCCGACTACAAGTTCTTGTGTGTGCCTGAGTGTGTGAGTATGCTTGCACATGGGTTGAATGTGCGTGTGGAGGCCAGAGGACAACTTTAGGTGTTGCTCCTCAGGCGTCATCTACGTTTATTTTATCATCCGTTCTGGAGATAGAGTCTCTTTTTGATCTGGAGCTCTCCTAGCAGGCCAGACTAGCTGGGCAGCCAACCATAAGAATACATCTGTCTCCATCTTCCCAGTGCTGGGATTGCAAGTGCACATGGTCAAGTCCAGCTCTTTTCCATCAGTTCTGAGGATCAAATTCAGCTTCTCATGCTTGCCCAGGAGCACTGCTTCCCCAACCACAGCCTACCAGCTTTTTTTGCAAGCTAAGCAAAGAATGGAACACCCCTCTTCAGACATATTTAGCATAGGACCTGGAATACAGTAAGCAGCCCGTCATTCACCCAGGAGTATAGGACTGAATGGCCCCATCTATCCCAGAGATGTCCTCTGCAGATGCAGAGTTCTTGAATCAGCTCCTGTTGGCATCTCATTGCAAGGACAGGAAGATCTGGGGACAAGATCTAACTCTACCCCTCCTTAAGCATGTCACAAGTGCACTGCCAACTGACCTCGTTCTTGACTTCCTCCCCAGTGACACAAACATGATGGTGCAGATGTGTAGGGATGTAGTGAAAATGCAAAGCCAAGCTGTGTGTACATAGGGTGGGGATGTATGAAGAGCCAGGCTAGCGGCTCCTCTGGCAGAATGCAGACACACAATCAATGGATGCTCTGCATGTACATGCATGTTGGTGGCAAGTGGCCAGGCTTTCTAATCAGCCCTGCAGAGTCCTGACTGTTTCCTCACTTCCTCCTCTGCAGCTTTACAGAGAACAATTGTAACCCATAGGCCTGAGGGTGGTGAAATGACCCATGAGAATTCACACACACACACACACACACACACCAGAGACACTGAGAACTTGAATCCACTCAGTCATGGACAGATACTTCTGGGGTTTCAGCCAAGAATCACCGTATAGCCTACTACCAGATGTAGACTCAGGGACACAACAGCCTCTGTCACTCAAAGGAGAAGGACTATGGTGGGCAGAGTAGAAGAGAGTGGCTACAGAAGCATGCAGAGTTGAAAGAGACCACGATAGACTCCAATCCCAGTCACAGAGGATCTCAGACAAAAGCTGTACAGGTTGCAGGAGCAACAGTCCAGCCCAGCTCAGGCCTTTTAGAGATCAGGGTCTTCATACCTGTAGCCTGTCCCATTGCTCAAAGAATAAGAACACCTTAAAATGTTTAAGTGCAGAGCTACAGAGCTGGCTCAGTGGGTAAAGTACTTGCTTTATGAGCATCTGGGTCCAGCTCCCTAGGCCCCATATAAAAACTGGGGATGGCAGCATGTGTCTGTGATGTCAGTGATGTGGCAAGGCAGTGGGAGGATCCCTGGAGCTCACTGGCCAGCCAATATAGCTGAACTGGTAAGCCCTGGTTCAGTGAGAGATTCTATCTCAAAGAATAAGGTGAGAGCAATTGAGGAAGACATCCTATGTTGAGATCTGGTCCACACACATTTGTACATGCCTGCTCACATACACACATGCACACAAACAAACATCCAAGACAGATCCAAAGAGATCCAAGGAGAGAGAGAGACAGAGAGAGAGAGAGAGAGAGAGAGAGAGAGAGAGAGAGAGAGTGAAGGGGAAGAAGGAAAGAAAGGAAGAGAGAAGGAGGAAGGAGAGAGGGAGGGAAGAAACAAGGAAGGAAGGAAAGAAGGAAGAAAGGGGAAAAGAAGAGAAGACCCAAGTGTATTTTCTGCCATCTTTTGTGTCTGCCTTTAGGATACATGTAGGACAAAACCCATCTCACCACCACCTGTTGACCCCTTTCATGGGTGAAGAACAGCTTATGGCCCCTTCAGCTCCCTCCACCTAAATGAGACAAGTTCTTCAAGGGAACCCCACAGATGGTGTCTTTGGGGCCTTTCCCCCGTCTTCCAGTGAGGGCCAGGTTATGACCAGAGGGTCATTGGGTGGCAGAGAAGCATGGTGATGCTAGGAACCAGGGCTAGGGGACAGAGCTAAGTATAGGAGTGGTGTGCTAAAGGGAAGGGGGGGTGCATGGCAGTGAGAGGGAAGGATGTGTAGCCTGACCATGGTTCCTGGTTCCCCCAAACTTCTCAGGACAGAAGCTTCCCCCCAATAGCTGAAGGACCCCTGGAAGGATGCCTGTGGCAAGCATCCAAGTCCTATAAGGGGGTTAGCTGGGATGGAAGATAGTGCAACTTTGGGACTTCTCAGAGTAAGGAAATGACACACGCCTGCTCTGCTGACAGAAGCTACCTGTGAGTCACACCCCGGAAATGGGGGGGGGGAATAGGTCCAGGAGGTGCAGGCAGAGGCTCTGATTTCAACTTAGCCCAGCCTTTAGAATATCAAATGGGTCATCAAAGTCATCAGAGGATGAGGGTGAGACCTGGATTTGTACCAGCTTGCCAGGGATTTGTCAGCAATGTATACCAATAAAAAGAAGGCCCAAGCAAGACTCGAGCTGCTCTTCCTACCGCTATGGAAACCTAGACTGTCCCTTCAGAACATGAACATTGCGTGTTCTTGATACACTGAACAGAGGCAGTGGGAGAAAATGCACTTAAGGATGAGGAAAATTCCAAAGGAGGGCATTAGAACAGCAGCATTAGAGATGACTCTGTGTGTGCACTCACTCACACCCATGTGCCCTTCACGGAGGTACAGGGGCCCAAATGGTGTCATTGGTAGCATTGAAAACATGGGTGTATGTAGCATCTCTTAGCATCATTTCAGGATATAGGGAGACTGTCTCAGATGCAGAAGCAAAAGTTCTTCCAGCTCCTTCAGCTGGACCTTCAAATAGCACAGTGAAAGCACATAATACATGAGACCCCACTCAGTGGCCTCAGTCCTGGGACTGTGCCTCCCTGAGCTCAGGGCTCCCTGGACCTATGGGGTCAATGTTGTTGTTGTAAGAGACAGAATCTTATGTAGTCCAGCCTGGCTCTCAGTCACTCACTATGTAGCCAGAAGTGATCTTGAACTTCTGAAAGCATACATTGCCTTCATTAGAAACTTGGTCAGTGAATTTATTTATTCCTTGGAGGGTTTGACTTTGGCCTGTGTGCCCTGCTGGGTATGAAGAGCTGGGAGGGCAGGGAGCCCCGGATGGAGTGGATTTATTGATATCTGCTGCCTTGAATTAACAAAAATGAGTGCTTGTCTATATAAACAAGAAGGCATGTGAGATTTTTAGTGGCTCTAGTGAAGGAACTTGGTCAAGTTCCTCTCCTCAACCTGCATGGAATGCTGGGTAAAATAAAACCAGAAGTCTCCATTACACCAAAGTAGGAATGTGGAAACTCCAGGTATCAAAAATCAAAGGACTGAAATTCAGAGCAGTGATTGAGCAGGGCAAGGTCATGGAACCAGAGCAAGCTCCACGGAGCACAATGGTGACCAATGTTGGCATAGAGTCAAGTCATCTTCCCTCAGACCTAGAGGAAAAAGAGCTGTGCTAGCCTGGAGAGCCAGACCAGCAACACTGCTCACTAGCCCACTGACTCGAGGAAGCCTGACCTCTGGCTAGAGCCCAGCTATGAAAAGAAAGAAAAAAGTGAAAGGCCATCGTAGTGTGCAGTGAAAAGTCTAATTCAAATAATTAAAATAGAAAGGAATCCAGAAATGTACAGGGTGTGGGGGACTCAAAACACCATAGGATGCTTCCCCAATCAAAACACAAAAAGCTATGCCCGCTCCTTGTTTGCCAAGAAGATTCACATAGGCACTGTAAGGAGTGGCAGCAGATACATGTTGTCAACCAGAAAATCTAAAACTGGGGCAGTAGAGTAATTTAGGACTGTAAAAAGTATAGGGGATGCTGGCCATGGTGGCTCACACCTTTAATCCCAGTAATTGAGAGGCAGAGACAGGCAGATCTCCATGAACTCAAGGCTGGCTTGGCCTGCACAGTGGGTTCCAGGACAGGCAGGGCTACATAGTGAGACCCTGTCTCAAAAAAGAAGAGGAGGAGGGGGCAGGAGAAGGAGGAGTAAGAGGGGCTGAGGGGCTCAACAGCAGTGTCTTTGTCTAGTGCAAGGCTAGAAGTCAGGCCCCCCAACTACACAGGAACGGTAGAGCCATATTATTTAAATAGAAGGGAGAGCACACAAGTTCAAGATAACAATCTTAATGACTAAATAGGGGAGTAAGGATATTTAACAGAAAGTTTCACTGGAACACTGGTTGACAATGGTTTAGGGACAGCTCGTCCTAAACATCTTCTGCTTCGAGGAGGAAACTAACGCTATTGAATGTTGGGCTTAGTTCAAGTACATGTTAAAAGTTACAAAGACCGATAAGATATTAGAACTCCAGCGACACAACTGATTCAGTGAATGGTCACAGTGTGGGAAAAGCAAATACAATGTGTTACTAACATCGGTATAAAACAACATCATGGATATATGCTAAATAAGGGTTGGACAGATGGCTCAGTGGTTAAGAGCTCTGGCTGCTCTTACAGAGAACCTGGGTTTAGTTCCCGGCACCCACATGGTGGTTTTACAACCATTTGATACTCCAGTTCCAGGGGATCAGATGCCCTCTTCTAAACTTTGTAGGCACCATGCATGCAGGTGATACACATACATACATACATACATACATACATACATACATACATACACACACATACATGCAAAAAGCTCATGTGTGTAGTAAATAAACATTTTTTAAAGAAATATGATAAACCTATTAGAAGTTGGGGCCAAGGACATGGCTCAGCTGTTAAAGCACTTAGACCATATTTGAGGATCAGATTTCAGATCTTTCCATATTCTCTATTGAACATTCATACATACATGCATGCACAACACACATAACATGCAAAATATAAAGCAAACACTGACATACAAAAAGAATTGCAATTTTTCTCCTCCATGGCTTCATTTCCCAAGCACTACAGAGCTTCATAGCATTCAGTCAGCTAAACCCTCCATCCTGAACTGTACCCTGAGCTCTGTGTCACCTGGATGGAACTCAGATATAGATACAGGAGGAAGGATGCTAGAGGCTAAAGAACATGTACTACTTAGTGCATCAGGATAAATGCTAGCTGCACCATCTCTTAGGATCCTCTGTGGCTGTGAGGAAGAACCATAATATTAGAGTGGAAATCCTGTTGATAAGTTATGATCCTAAATGTGTTCACTCCCAGACACAGTTAATTATAAACCACAAAATATCAAAAGAAATCAGTCAACCTGGTTGCTATGAGTGATACCAACCTACAGAAAAGAAATCAAGCCCCAAAGATGCTGAGAAACTTCAGAGGTCACATGAACTTTATCGAACACTCGAGTGTTAAAGTCAGAATTCAGAACACCTCATACAATCTCACCTGCCATTCCTGGTTCAATACAGGAAACCGTTTCCGCCAAGTACCTCTCTTGTTACCTCAATCCTAGCTATCTGTTTCTTTGCCCAGACTTCCCCTCCAATGAAGTCTTCTCTCTCTAGCCTCTTTCCCAACTGTGTCCCTTCTCTCGCCAAGAGATGGTAAGGCAGGAAGTTTGACTGACACCGTGGGACAGCATCAACAGAATCTCAGAAGCCCAGAATCCCCTTGTTCTTTACTTGGGAATGATCCACTGGGCATAGGTGAGGGGATAGGCAGGCATGACATAGCCCAGTGATCTTCAGGTGTTGGGGGTGGAGGTGGGGATGAGCTTCTACTCCCCTCTCCTCTGCCATCAGTTGTTAGTATCACTCTCTGTCCCATTCCTCCATAAGCAAACATCTGGAAGCCACAGGGGGACCATGAGTTGCTCTAACACGGACTCAAGTGGCCCTGCATGTATTCAGGTTTTGAAAACATTCATAGGAACAAAAGAAACTCTGAGAAATTTTAGCATGTAGCTATTTTTTCTTCTTTTGAAGTGATTGTAGATCACAGGAAGGTACACAACCAGCAGAGTTCTGTGACTCAAGACCCATCTTTCATCTTTCCCTAATGATGACATCTCTCAGTACATTATCAAAGCCAGGAAACGGACACTGGTGTGATGCTGGGACTAAAGTACAGCCCTTACTCCATTTTCAGTGTGTGTATGCGTGTGCATGTGTGTGCGTGTGTGTGTGTGTGTGTGTCTGTGTGTGTGTGTGTGTGGACATGCAGGTGCACACGCACACGCACACATGTGTTTATGCATGTATATGAGCAGTGTGTTAAGGTGGGAAATGGAGGTCAGATGACTTTCTCTTCTGTTTTCCATTTAGTTTTTTCAGGCAGGGCTCTCAATGAACTTGAAGCTGATCGATTCAGTTATACTGACTGGCCAGCCAGACCCAGAGATCTTTCTGTCACAGCTTGTGTGTTCTGCTGTGTCTGACTTTTGATGTGGATTCTGGGGACACAAACCCAGGTCCTCATGCTTACTTGGCAGACACTTTATTGACTGGGTCATCTCCCCAGCTCCATTTTCACCATCTGCAATACAAGTTCGCTTGGTTACATGCATGCGTGTGGGCCTGTGTAATTTCATCTTACATGCACATAATGACTGTCACACTAACCCACTGTTCAGTGCGAATGCACTTCCCTGTGTGGTGGCCTTTCTAAAGTTATAATACTATAAGCAATCTCTTAATCTCTAGAACTACCAACTTGTTTTCCATCCATACAAGGTTGCCTTTTTGATTTGGTTTGTTGAGACAGGGTCTTACTGTATGTTCTAGTATTGTCTCTGTTGCTATAATAAATAATCGCCCTGAACAAAAGCAACTTAGGAAAGAAAGGGATTTGTTTGATGTAAGCTTCTAGCTTACAGTTCATTGAGGGAAGTCAAAGCAGGAACTTGAGGCAGGAACCGGAAGCCAGGCCTGTCTGCTATTCCACATGGTGTTATCCTAAACGAAGGAACTTTACAGCCAACACAGCAGAACCCATGGACGATGGTGCTTGCTTTCTTGAACAGGCTCTTGTTTATCGAGCTTTCTTATACAACTGAGGACCACCTGTCCAAGGATAAGCCCTCCAATATCAATGAATAATTAAGACAATCACCTACAGACATTCCTGTCTGTAGGGCAGTCTCATCTGGGCCATCCCTCTATTGAGATTGTCTCCTCAGATGACTCTAGCCTGAGTAAATTGACTGTTAAGGCTAGCTAGAATAGTATGCAAACGAGGCTGGCCTTCTACTCATGATCTTCCTATGGTCTAAGTCTCCCAAGTACTGAATTTGTGGGCCTGGCTGCAGCATTTTAAAGAATGCTGTAGAAATGGCCCATCCAGCGTGCAACCTTTTAAAACTGACCCCTTTATATATATACATATATATATACTCTGCACAGCGCTACTGAGATTCACCGCAGCTATGACATATATCTATGGTTCAATCATTGTTATGACTGGGTAGTATTTCATTACATGGATGAATCAGTCACCCACCGGAGGACCTTCAGATTGTTTTATTTATTTATTTATTTATTTATTTATTTATTTATTTATTTATTACCTATTAACTGTAACTCGAGGGTGCTTGATTTGCTTTGGGGTACAGAGCCTGGAAAGTTATTGGGATGCAAGTTTGATCTTCATGTGCTGTTATTAACACGTGTACAGATGGGAAAAGGAATGTCGTCTCTAAATTAGCTTTAACAGACACCACTTGTTCCTACTGGTTCTTCAAAATTTAAATGGAATGTCAAGGTTTCCGAGAAATCTTGTGTATGTTATGATCTCTGTAACCAGCCCCATGCACCTTCCCTGGCCTATTATGTGGCCCAGGTCAGTGAGCATCTGCTGAATCGCTAGCTAGATCAGACCTGCCATCATAGCCACTTTTTAGTACAGTCATAAGTCCCCATGTGCCATGACAATATATTGCTCAGAGCAACGTTCTATAGGGCAGTGGTTCTCAACCTGTGAGTCATAATCCCTTTAGGGATCCACTAACCTTTTCACAAGAGTCACCTAAAACCATCAGAAAACAGATATTTACATTATGATTTGTTAACAGTAGCAGAATTACAGTTATGAAGTAGCAAGGAGAATAGTTTTATGGTTTGGGGTCACCACAACACAAGGAACTGTATTTTGTTTAATTTTTTTCTTTTTTTTTCGGAGCTGGGGACTGAACCCAGGGCCTTGTGCTTGGTAGGCAAGCGTTCTACCACTGAGCTAAATCCCCAACCCGGGGAACTGTATTAAAGGGTGGCAGCATCAGGAAGGTTGAGAACCACTGCTCTAGGGAAAGAGCTATCAGCATGAGGATCAAGTTGTGAATTCTACCACAAGGTAGAGTGCCCACAGCCCTCAGGTCACTGCTCCCAAAGTTTCATATCAGACACAATAACGCAGACATCATGATATGTAATTCAGATGCATAAGTATAATGGCTGAGAAATCATTAAATTTCCTCCCAATCCATACTAATCTACACTGCCTAGTAGCTTTGCAGAAAGGTAGAGGAACATTTCTTAGCGATGCTATAAAATATTACCATAAGTTTCAACGGTTTAGAACAACATATGTTTATCTTCTAGTCCTTGAAGTCAGAAGTCCTAAAATTAAGGTGCTAACCAGACTAGGAGAGAACATTTCCCTTTTACAGATTTTAGAGACTCTTTGTATAGCTCAGTGCATAATCCCGATCCCCTTACCCCCAACTCAACCTTGGCCCCTGCTGTCACTCTCTCTCTGTCTCTAGGTCTGTCTCTCCAGGTATCACCACCTCTCCCTCTCCCTCTGGCCATCAGTCCTAATTTCCTCTTTTCATCACAGGAAACCCATGTGACCCATCCAGAATGTTCATCTCCTTAAAGATCTTCAGCTTCACCCCACATGCACAGCTTTCTTCTCCAGGTAGGAAAACCTACTCAGAGATTAGGGTGCTTCTGAGGTTAGGGTGCGGACATCCTTGAGAAGCCATTATATACCAACCAGCAGAGTGTTAAAGCATGAAGTCTCTTTTTGAATGAGAGCAAAGCACAGTCTGGAGGGTCAAAAGGCAGAACCAAAGATAGCTGTCTAAAAACATCGCCCATGCAAAGACTGGAGGGCAAGGTGGCTTCTCAGTTTTTGACATAAGCTGTGCAGTATAAATATCATCTTTGAAAGCCAGGGCTTGGTTCTGTGACAGGTCCCTCAGTAACACTGACCCTGGGTTCAAGCCCAGGGAGGCAGAACAATGAGCAAAGGCATCTGTTGCTCTGAACAACCCTGCAGCAGGCCACTGCTGCTGGGAAGACAAATTCTGCAGCCTTCTTCCTACTGTGGCTGCTATGGGAGTGCACAGAAGGGTGCCAGGCTGCACAGCCCTGTATCAAAGACTTACTAATGTCTCCTTCTCAGACCTGCTACCTTGTTCTTCATGGTTTCCACTCTCGGCAAAATCATAACACGACCAATTTCCAAAGACTTTCAATGCCTTTGTTTCCATCGTCCCAGTTACAAAAATGTGTGTGACCACTAATCATGAAGCACTGCACAACCTACCAGGGCTCGCAAAACACTACCCAGGTTCAGCTGTTCCAACTGCCTGCCATGCCTCCTCCCATTGCTTCAGAGGATAGCTCTTATTTTCCTAAAGGGAACTGCCCACTTCAGTCCCTTTCATACCTGAAGTGGAGGCGTCCCATTGTGGGGGACTATCTCTTCAGCCTCCTCATCCCACTCTCCATACAGGATAAAACACACTAACTAAATGAAACTAACATCCTGCTTCAATCTCCTGGCCAAGGGACCACTCAGAAGAGGACACCTGATCCTAACACTTTTTAAACTTTAGGTTAAGGAAAGGAGTTTTCTTATATGTGTGAAAGGGCTATGACCACGGCAGACACTGTTTTAAAAAACAAAAACAAAGCCAATGTATGCGAGAGCCAGAGGATGAGAGGCAGACAGAAGGGCAGACAAAAGGGCAGACGGAAGGGCAGACGGAAGGGCAGACGGAAAGGCAGACGGAAGGGCAGACATAAGGGGTGTGGCTATGTTCAAGGCCCCGATTCTTTGAATTCAGCCTCTTCCTGGGTCTTCCTACATCTTGACTATGGGAACCAGAAAATCCCCTCTTGGGTTTCTGTTATCTGTAAATCTGTACCTAAAGACACCCTGGAACAAGCAGGAATACACTGACTCCCTTCTTTTTTGCTCTCTTCTTCTGTAGTAGGCCTTTTCTTGCTGATCCTATTTGATTGATATTTTCAAATATCTGAGCAAACAACTCACAGAAGGATTTGCTTTGGCTCTCATAACTTCAGAGGAACCAGCCCACGGTCATCGGTCTCCATTGCTTCTACAACCATGGCAAGGGAGAAATCTCTGGAAGGGAGGGCATAGAGAAGGAAAGTGGTCTCCATAACATCCGGGAAGAAAACAGAAAGAACCTGAGGAGTCAGGGCTACAATGTTGCCTCAAAAGCAAATGCCTCCAACCAGGCCCTGCTTTCTATAATTCTACCAGTTTCTATTCAAATGTTGAATCCATCAATAGATCAAACCTTTGTATAGGTTACAGTCATCATGATGTAATGTTTTTGGACATGTTCTCACAGACATCCCTAGTGTCATACCTTACAAATCTCCTAGGTGACTCTTAATCCAATCAAGCTGAGCATCTAGATCGATAACCATGACCTCCCAAAGCCAGGTCTAAGTAACCCATAAGAATCATCCCAGTTCAGCTCCCTGGCTAAACACTTCCCAGCAGCTGAGTAGTGAATCAGGCAGCTGAGGAGTTCATCCAACAGTTAAACTGTGGGAAATCCTACCTTTTCACAGATTCTTCCCAGTACAGTCCTGAGAATGTGCCCTAGCTGGTCAAGCACTGGTCTGTCATTACTCAGTTGCTCAAGGGATGCACCATGATAGCTAAAGGATATATGGGGACACAAGACAGCATGCATGAAGGAAAGTGCTTGGGGACCTGTGTTCTCTTACATATAGGTCAGTCTGTAAGGGGATGAATAGGAAGCTGAGCCCTGCCTACTGCATGGTAGTAAATTAAATGGGAGAGAAGTTTATGGTTGGCAAGCTACAAATACTGCAACAGAGATGCCCTGGGAAATAGGGGCACTCTCATAGACAGGGCGGACCTTCCCCTAAAATCAATAATGATTCACAGCTTGTCATTATCACCCCCTTCTGCCATACGACCCTTACCTACCATCTCTCATGACACACAGCCTCCAAAATTCATGACCCTGCATTGGTTATTTTCCTATTGCTGTGATAAAACACCATGACCAAGACGACTTATAGAAGGAAGAGTTTATTTGGGCTTTCAGTTCTATAGGGACTGAGTCCATGATGCAAAGTGAAGGGATGGTATCAAGAGCAGGAAGCTAAGAGTTCACATCTTGAACCCCAAGCACAAGCAGAGACAGCAAGCCAGAAGTGGCTTGTGTCTTTAAATCTTCAAAGCCTGTCTCTAGTGACGGACTTCCTTTGACAAGACTGAACTTCCTAAACCTCCCAAACAGTGCCACCAACTGGGAAACTAATGTTAAGACTCTGGGAGGCATTTTATCCAACCCATCACAAGCCCTATTAATGAACAACTTGTATCAATTTCTCTTGCTTTCTCATAGTCAATGCTAAATACATCTTTTAAATCATATATCAAAAATGTTTAATATTCTGAATTAATATTTTAATTAAATCATCTTTGATTCTGAGACTAGATTAGCAGGCAGTCTTGTAAACCCACATCTCTCCATTTCTCCACTTTCTTCGTTGTGTCCCCTCAGTGGGTCTAGGGGAGAAGACTCCACCTTTCTGTGCTCATTACCCTTTATGGTGCTTGAAAAAAAGGTTACTGGTTTTGGTACAAAAACATCTCATTTGAGTTTAGAAAAATATGCATCCTGATAGACAAAGCTACTTGTATGGCTGGTGTGTGTGTGTGTGTGTGTGTGTGTGTGTGTGTGTGTGTGTGTACACATGTGTGTGTGTAAGCAAGAGGACTACCTTAGGTGTTGTCCCCCAGGTTCCACACATTTCCCTTTGGCCAGGGTTGAGTCTTGCTGAGTAAGCTTGCTTCTTCACTGGTGAACTCTAAGGATTCACTGGTCTCCATCTCTCAGCTGCTCAGATTAGACGTGAACACCACCAGACCCAGCTTTATTTTACATTGATACTTGGGATTGAACTCAGGTCCTCAAGATCACCAAACAGGAGTCTATCTCCCCAAGCCTGGGCTGACTCGTATGGCAAAACACAGGTTCACAAGTGTGGAGTATCTTACTATCCCACTCCCTACCTGCACCTGCCCAGTGAAGTACTTGCTTAACTTGTTGGGCATTTAGAAGAGAGGGGAGCAACTAAGAGGCTTCTTTTGGCTTGGGTGTGTGTGTGTGTGTGTGTGTGTGTGTGTGTGTGTGTGTGTTTCTTTATAATGTTTTATCTTTATATTATTATTATTATTCTATGTGTACGAGTGTTATATCTGCATGTAGCATTTATACCATAGTCTGGTGTCTATGGAGTCTAAAAGAAGGCATTGGATGCTCTGGAACTGAAGTTTTGGACAATTGTGAGTTTCTGCATGGGTGCTGAGAATCAGACCTGGGTCCTCAGAAAGAGCAGTCAGCACTCTTAACACCAAGCTATTTCTCTAGGTTTTAGTTTTTGTTTGTGTTTCTCACAGGAATCTATTGTGACCCTCACTTGGCCTTCCATACCTCATGCAGAGGAGTAAGTGGGTGTAAAAAGAAAGCACTTTGGCTGCTCACCAAGATCTATGCACAGTGGGGTAGGGAGAGATGCTACCCTAGTCCTTCAGAGAGCACACAGCACACAGAAAGCTAGAGAATCGAAGAAGAGCAGCCATCCCACGATAAGAAAGGAGCTGGGTTGGCTGAGAAAAGAAGACACAGCCTTGCCCATGGGCCCCTGAGTCACCCAGGATAGGCAGCACAGAGTCAGCTCCCAGCCCAGAGGAAGTGGAACCTGAATACCAGACTGAGTCATATTTATTGAAGAGACGCTGGAAACAAAAGCTATAGACAAGAGCCTGTGCGGGGGAAGGCATTCAAACTGCTTTTCCACCCCGTTAGCCCTGTTTCCCTGCCTGCTACGTGGGCTGTGGCTTACAGAAACCAAACACACGGTCTACTTTCACATCAGCCCTGGGAGGGTGGCTTTAAGCCCATTGCAGCAGGTGTGTTTGGAGAGAGCGGCTTACTACTGACATTTCATGATTAACATTTCCCATAGAATATGTCTATGTCTTATTCAAAAGATGTGTTTGAAATGATCCTGTGACTTGTAAAGTGTTGACAATTTAATGTTTAAAATTGGCAAAAACTACTCTGGGATTGTAAAAGATCTTTTTTGGTGATCCAGTTCCGGCCCTTCCTGGAGTTGCACTGGAGTAAGCAGAGGTATGGAAGTCAACAGATTTGGGGAATCTGGACAGATGTGGTCTCCATGTTATAGCAGAGCCTTGGGCAAATGCTCTTATATTGTCTTACATAGGTATTTTTATTTGCAATAAAAGAAAGATTTTTTTATATTCCCAATTAACCTCCAGTCACATCTCAAGAGTCAATTTCCTAAGCTGTGAATGGGTGGGTAGGTTGGACAGTTGCCAGAGTCTTTGCTGACTTAACTGCTTTGGTTATGACTTACTAGTCTAGCTGTCTGGGCAGAAAATTGGTAAATCTGCCTCCCCATGATCCTCATCAAATAGCTCTGTCTTTTCAAAGCTAGCTCTAAGTAGGTCAATGGTTGACCTGTGTGGTATATTTAACCTCTAGGGACTAAGACTTAAAAAAAAAGCAGGAATTTTAGCAAGAAGCCCTGCTTAGCTCCTCAATGACTTTACAGGATTGAGGAGTGCAGGGTGGTAAACTTTCTGGGTGAAGCTGCATGCCCCTTTCTGAGGGCTTTGAAAAGTATCATCCAATGAAAGACAGAGCCTTGAGAGCTTGCTGGATTTCCCACCATCTTCATTTACAGGACAAGCCTCCAATTGCCTACGGGTAAGTGTTGGGGTAAAGTGCTCACACCTCTGGAATGTCTGTTCGTCCTTGGCCAGACTCCAACCTTCAAGATCCAATAACACCCAAATTCTCTTTGACTTACTCTAAACCACCTATGGAGTGTGCTTTACCACCCCTTGCCTCCAGAAAGCCTCCATTTGCAAATTTGCCTTTCACCCAGCTACTACTCAGCACGTAATTGCCATGGAAACCAGGTGACATAAACCCCAAAAGCTACCTCAGGGACTGCTCTCTCAGCACCTCAACCAGGCCTTGGTTAGGTTCTGACTCATTTGTTTTTTATTCCTCAGCCAGAATGAGAAGAGCCCCGTAAAATGTTCTTAAATTGAAGTCCTAACTGGGTGCCACCTTAATCCCAGGGCCCAAGGGAAGAAAAGGCAGAAGCCTTGCTATAATTTATTGTGACGGCTTCGAGATAAAGCATCTTGAAGGGTTTGATGTCCCCCAAGGTTATCAGAGGGTGGGCGACTGACACATATCTGTTACCGTCTTAGAGATCTCAGGATCCTTTTCCATCCCACAGCAAAAACAAGACCAGAGTTTTTCCAAGAAAAATTCTTCTCTCAAAAATCTGTAAAACGGTTCACAGTGTGTAGAGTGTATCAGTGCATTTATCTTCTTTGGGCCTTGCAAGCAGTTCTTCTATGCACAGGTCAAGTCCTATACTCAAGGGTCCATTTCTAAGGTGAAGGAAAGGAATGCATGGCTGTTTGAGAACAGCCTGCTCTCCCAGACACCAAGAGGTGAAGCTCGGTTCTCCTCTGTTGTTTCTGCAGGACCTTGAGTTCTGAGACTCCAACCAGAAGCCAAATTTGGCTTAAGAGACAACAGGGTTAAGGGAAGAACAAGGATGCAGTCTCTTGGTGTCCTGATCAAAAACCAGATTGCTATGATTTCACTGGAGACTCCTGGATGCCATGTATTAGGAAACAGCACAGACAGCCAGAGAGCCTGAGCCTGAATGGGTAGTTATCAACCTTGTTCCCATCTTGTGTGATGTCTGGTCCAGAGGTTGAATTAGGTTGGGATGCATGTACTCATAAGAACACAGAGAGAAGGACATAAATATCATGGGAAACAGACTGTTCAGCAGTATAGGCGTTTCTGAAAGACAAAGACTCTAGGCCAGTGGTTCTCAACCTCTGGATCATGACCCCTTTGGGGGTTGCATATCAATTACTTTGCATATCATATATTTGCATAATAATTCATAACAGTAGGAAAATGACAGTTATAAAGTAGCAACAAAATAATCCTGTTTGTGGGGGGGGGGGTCATCACACCATGAAGAACTGCATTAAAGGGTTGCAGTATTAGGAAGGTTGAGAGCCACAGCTCTAGGCACAGGCTGAGCAATAGTTGACAGGTAAATGGTAGGGTGTAGAGAATTATCTCCAAATGGAAGAGGATGTGGGGAACACAGTGGCTGGGGGCAGGGGTGCAGGCTTGGTGCAGGGAGGGCTGCGTGGGAGCAGAGAGGATTCTGCAAGCTGCCCTGACTGCATCAGAGGCATCCTGGGAACAAGTGCAAGCAGAGAGAGATCCGGCCCTTCAAGAACCACCTACCCACCCGCCCCCACAAAGATATTATCCAATGCCAAGTAAAAGCCAAACAACAACCAATGTGGGCCCCTGGATGATGAGCACTCTATCTCAAGAGCAGAATGCTGGCCACCTATGAAAGTTACCTTCCTGTAGCTGCAGAGAGAAAGCAGGAGCTGTTTGTATTGTCTGCAGTGCTCCATGTACAATGCTGAGAGGTGTGATCACACTTCCTTTACTGGTTGCTAAGCATATTGTTACTAGGCAACAGTACTGAGATGATGCACAAGGCTGAAGTTCTAGGAGCTGTGCATGCTGGAGAGCTGCATGCTGGGAAAGAGTGGGAAAGGGAATGGGAAGAGAAGTGGGCTCTGTTGGTTTTTCCTTTGATGGAATGGCCTTGGCATGATCCTGTGTGTGATGGCACAGCCCCTTAATCCCAGCACTAGGGAGGCAGAAGGACCGAGACCTCTGAGTTCAAGGCCAGCCTTGTCTACATAGTGAGTTCCAGCCAAGCAAAGACTACATAGTGAGACCCTGTCTTGGGGGTGTCAGATGGGTAATGTCATACGGACAATGTTTTGTCTATGTCCGGCTATGACTTTCAAGACAATGGTAGAATCATTTCTCCCAAACACAGAGAGTAAGAGAGTCCATACATTTGAAGACTCCTTTCATACAAGGAAAGGAAGTGACTCTTTGTGTTGCACTTAGATAAGAGAAACTCTGGCGGGGGGGGGGGGTGCCGTCTTTGAAGGCCATTGTATGCTTCATGGTAGTTCAAGCTCCAGGTGTCTGAGAATGCGACACAGCAAGAGGACCAATCCTCTAGCAATAAGAGATATCCAATAATGGAATCATTGGGAGGAAACATGTCCAAGAGTTGGTGAGATGGAGGAAAACATTCTCCTTAAGGAGAGAGTTTGAGAGTTGAGAACAGTCTACCTCATGCTCTCCACGGTGACAGCCCTAGCCATGGTTTTTTCCAAAAATAAGAGAGTATTACTTTCCCCCACATCATCATGGAGCAGAAAGCAAAGTATTCTATTGGAATTACCCAAAAGAGTGTCTTTCTTGAACCCTTTCCCATCCACTCACAGAACATAAGAGTACCAAGGCCCAAGTACACCAATGCATGCCATGGTCCCGAGCATCCAAATTGACAGCTTAATCATGCCCCACCCAACTCCAGAGTGGCAGTGAGCTTATGCAATTATGCATGGAGTGGAATTTTATGAGATATGTGGGGACTTAATGAATAGTAGATATGTTTAAGTCACCAGTCTGGGCTGAAAATGAATTTAAAAAACTCCATTCTCTGAGGGCTTCCTCAGAGACTGAGGGAGGAAAGTGCTTGCCTTCACTCAAGGTGTTGTGGCCTCTGGGGTTGGCACAGGACATTTCTCTGACCCAGGTAAAAAGAGATCCAGGAGGGCTTCATAAAGGTGGAGTGGTAGCAAGATGACAAGGATATCATTAGGTGGAGAAGCAGTAAGAGACAATGAGGACTACTTGGGATGACAAGAAAGCTCCCTGCTCAAGAAAGGAGACATGGATAAGGCTTGGGAGACCACAGTGGCTCTTTGTAACCTGTGACATGTCCTGAATTCTTGCAGTCATCATGTGACTTTAGGACCCTGGGTTCCTGGTCTTCTCCGTGGCACCTGGCATATAAGCACCTCCTGACTCACCTATCCAGGAAAATTTTTGGCATGTCAAAGGTTTCTTTTCTTTTCCAGGCCTGGAATCACTTGTACACAACAGAATCTATCAATCTCCACCTGCCTTTTCAGTTGACAAGAAAGTCATGGAACAATCTTAGACAGGCTACCCAGGCCCACTATCAGAAGGCCAGGCTTGCAGTCTACGAAACACAAATCCCCTCTTTTTGTACGCCACAAAAAACACCACACCATACCTCCAGCTTGGTTTGCCTTTTGAGGAACTAGAGTACTAGGTCCCATAATAAGTCAGAGTATTCCAGCTCCGCACTGACCAGGCAGCTCCCCTCTGTTGAGTCAGAGCTTGCCTTGAGTTCACCCAGATTTTAACACTGGCTACTCCACCTCTAAGATTTGGCATCTTTATTTAGATATAAGTAAATGGTGGAGAGAAAATAGAAGCAGACGTCCTTCCAGGAAGAAAACTATTTTTTCCATTTGATAGAAATTGTCCCATTTGATGATTGCAGTTAGAAGATGAGGCTCAGGGAGCCCAGTCATGCATCTTAGAGTTTGCTTATTGCTCTGCAAGGGAAACAAAAAGAAGGGCAGGGGACTGGAGAAGTAGCAGATACCACATCCTCTAACCTTCCTTTTCCTTCCTCCCTCTATGTCTCCATGCAACCTGCAAAATCCTCATTGCTTCCTACAGTCTGTGGCATCTTGGAGTGAGTGGCTGTCTTAGTTAGGGTTTGACTGCTGTGAACAGACACCATGACTAAGGCAAGTCTTATAAAGGACAGCATTCAGTTGGGGCTGGCTTACAGGTTCAGAGTTTCAGTCCATTATCATCAAGGTGGGAGCATGGCAGCATCCAGGCAGGCATGGTGCAGGAGGAGCTGAGAGTTCTACATCTTCATCTGAAGGCTTCAAGTGGTAGACTGGTTCCCAAGCAGCTAGGACAAAGGTCTTAAAGCTCACACCCACAAGGCCACACCTACTCCAACAAGGCCACACCTCCCAACAATGCTACTCCCTGGACCAAGCATAAACAAACCATCAGAGTGGGGGACCATGTTTTCTGGTGTGTCTTGAAATGATGAAACCAAGAAGAAGCAATAGTGCAGGGGTGATAAGAAGCATGTGAGGTGAGTCTCGGACTGTCAGAGACCATGCTGAGGCTCTGAGCTGCAGAGCTGGAATTTGGTGACTGTGCAGTTAGGTTGACCAGGGATGAAGCTCCACTGGCCCTTCAGTTACACACCCTGTGTCTTCTCTAAGTGTTTCCACTGAGACACAGAATTTCTAAACAGATTACCTGTGATATGTAGTGCAGCACACAGTGCACTAACATACATGGTACATACAGGATTATCTATTGCCTTTTAATCTTTGCGGTGGCCTGGATAGCAAAACATTGACTTTGAGTGTTGAGCACGGTGAAGTGTGTAGGAAGGCTGAGCTGGAGGGTTTGTGAAGTGTGGTCACATGGCTGGGAAGAGGAGGCTGCAGGGCATGAGGGAAGGCTCAGTTTCTAGGCATACCTAGAAACAGAGATCCCGATTCTCATCCTTGTGACCCATGCCTCTGACAATGGAGAACCACCTGTTTGCAGACAAAGGCTTCCTCTGCTATGGTGGGAGACGTTGCAGAAGATCAGCTTCAGTCCTGCAGATCTCCCCTACTTTACACTGGAGCACTCTCCCCCACCCCTGTGTCTGAGTCTTGTTCCTTCTCTTGCTTGCTGACAAACATCTGGTATCCATCAGGATCGTGGTGTCTGGGGCAGGAAAGTGAGGGAGCATGTCTGTTTACTGCTGACTTGAAAAGAAATGGGGGCAGGTAACTGGGCCTAATTTTTTTTCTCTAACATTTTCTGAAAACCAGTGTGCATGGTAGTGGTTAATGACTTGTAAGATATCGAAGGGAAGTTACCAGCAGTGCGTGGCAACTTTAGCTGGCTTCTGTCAAGGCACAATCTGGAGCTGTGGGTCCCTTCCAGGGTGATACTATCATTAGGCAGGCATAAACAAACAGAAAAGAGCAGAACTTCCCAGGAATGAGTCTGAAACCTTCCAGAGCTTCTGGGATTGATGTGGGATACATGGGTCGTGGGGACACCATAATCCTGAGGGACACCAGAGACTTTGTTGCTCAAGAGACAGGTTGGAGGAAAGGAGCCCCCAGAGGGAGCTGAAGAAGAGCCACAGGGCCTGAGGACAGGTTCAGCATTGTGTCCACAGAGGTAGGAATGGGAAAGATCTAGAAGAGATGAAGGAATGAGCCTAAGAAATTAAAAATTAACAATGAGTGGCTGATCATAGCTGAGATTCCTGAGACAAATTTAGTCACCAAAGGCAGTACCTTTTTTTCTGTTTTTTGGCTTGAATAAAACATTCCTGATACAGCTCCAGGAGTGGCAGTTCTCTTGGTAAGGTTGGTAATCAAACTATTTTCAAGGCTAAGGAACTGAAGGACTGTAGCTCTCGGCCACCTCGGCTCCTGGTGGGTCCAGCAGCTGTCCCCTCTTTTCCAATTGCCCAGACCTTTGTAACTAGATCCTCACACATCGTGGGCTTTTGGGAGTGGGAGTCAGTGGGGGGGGGGGGTTTGCTCAGTTTGATCTTGGTTTGTTTCTTGTCTCTTTTTGTCCTACAGCAGACAACAACCACCACCGCCTCCTTGTAACTAACCCATCAAGTAGGACACAGGCACCAAGGACCCATGAGCTCGTTGTGACTGTCTGTGCAATGAAGGATACCATTAAGCAGAAGGAGAGGCCTGTGTGACAAACAGTGGAGAGATTCATGCATTTGGGAGACAGGTAGGGATCAGTGGAGATTGTCCCGAGTATGGAGGAACAAGAGCAAAGCACAGTAAACTGGCCTACTGGTCAATGTCAGTGTCCCCGGGGCAGATGGAAGGTCATCTTGACCATCCGTCATTGTTGCTTTAAGCAGGATTCATTAGAACCACTTTGGGTAGAGTAGTCATGGAGAACACCGCCCTCCCCCCCCAAAAAAACAAGAAAGAGGAAGCAATTGTTTACTGTGTAGACAGACACACAAGTGCTCACAATCTTTCAGGTAAGGGGTTTCTAATGCACACCCTTAAGAAGTATGGCTAACAGACTGTGGGCCCTCACTCCAGAGGCTTTCAAAGTATAGCCCTTGGTCTACTCCCAAGGCTGTCAGAGGGTGATGCTCAGGCTGTATCCCAGGCAAGCACAAAAATGTGGGTCTGGAGCCAGGAATCCAAGCGTCGGTATGTCTCTGGGAGATTCTGAGGCCGTAAGAAGCGTGACTCCATGCTACGCTGGGGGAGCTAAGGTCACTGTGTAGTCAGCGGGGTGATTGTTGCTGTGAGGTGACCACTAGCTTTTCCTGGGTCTTCTCATGCTGTTTGCTTATTCTGCACTGGAGTAGCCGTCTCCCTGGGTTGGGGAGACTGTGTGTGCTGTGTGTGAGCTGAGCTATTGCAGCAGCCAGAAAGGTTCCATGTGTCTTTTAATGTGTCTCTCTGCTGCCAATCCATCCCAGAGGGGCCAGAGACCATCTCTGACCTGTGCTTCCCTGCAGATCTTTTCTCTAAAGCCTCGTCAGATCTGACCAAATGTTCCCCGAGTACAAGCTGTGTGAGTCCTGACATTTGCTGGATTAGGATTTGGAAGCTGAGGGCACAAAACAAGGCCCCTGCCTTTCTACTGCTTCATTTAGCAAAGCGTGTACTTGTGAAAAAATAATTTTATCTCAAGACAACATTTCCTAGGCAAAGCTGAGTGGAGCAGCCACGTGCTCTAGGAGAGGCCTCTGGGGGAAGGAGTGTGTGAGTCTCTGTCAGCGCCCAGCCCATTCCCTATGCCAGAGTCCTCTCGCCCTGCATACATACCCCAGACATTCTGGGAATCCTTTGTAATCAGCCGTTCCAACAGTCAAGCAAAACCACACATCTGCCCACCCATGCACTTCGGGCAGGCACGATCTCTGCGAGTTTCCCATTCCTGTAGAGTAAGCCTTGTCTCACCCTCTGCACCTCTGCTGGAGGCAGGTTGGTTCTTGCTAACCTGGCCAAGCCCTCTGTTCCTTCTGCCCCTTTCCTCCACAGCCTATACTAGGACTGAAGAAGGGAGCAGGAAGTAGGCTCCTTGTGGAACAGCCCTTGAGGGATCATCCATGCCACCAGCTTCTCTGGCAGCCACCAGTATGGGCAACTGTGACATGACAGATGCCCGAGTGGATAGCAGGCACTGAGATCTATGTCCCTGGGGGACTTACCCAGGGCCCTGCTGTACATCTGGCTTATAGCCCTTGACCACACCCCAGAATGCTGTCTGCAAATCTCCCAGCTGGAGTCTTTCTGTGTTTGGCACTAGAGTTCCTCTGGCCTAAGGCCAGAATCCTCCTATCAAAAACAAAATGCTGACTGTCTTGCCAACCTAAAAACCTGTATAGCCGAATGTTCTGTTCCTATATATTCAATGGCTTCTGGCTGTTGGGGAATAATGCTGAGTGCCAAGCCGCCATGACAGAGGACCTCTCTGCATCCTGTTTGCATTGCTCACGCTACAGTTCTGCCAAATCTTGGTACTTTGAGCTGTTAAGTTTCCCATACCAGCCAGTTTTCCATGTCTTCTGAGTGGGGAAGAACTTTGCCACTCTTCTAATGGCTTGCTCCTATCCACTCCTGATAACCTACCCTTGAACTACTTCACTTAGGAAGTCGTTCTAGCCTCCGATTGGGAACATTCATAGCTCTGCTTAGAGACTCAGAGATATTTGTACTGGCTTCTGGTACCTCATGTGGTGTGCACAGAAGCTCTCCTTACCTGGAGGATAGCTTCCTGCTCACCTCTGCATGCCCAGTGCTTAGCATAGTACCTGGCCCACAATAAGTAAACTAAATACATCTACTCACAGACACACATGAACATGAACACACACACACACACACACACACACACACACACACACACAGAGAGAGAGAGAGAGAGAGAGAGAGAGAGAGAGAGAGAGAGAGAGAGAGAGAGAGAATACTAAGAGGCTATAGAATGAGTCTGGACCCTTTCCTAACTGATATAGATCTGAACGCCTAATTCCAAAACCACTGATCATCACCAGTAAAGGAAGGAGTCAGGGCTGGAACTTGGGCTCAGTTAGTAGAGTGTTTACTTAGCCTTCAGGAAGCCTTGATTTGAGACTGATCCCTAATCCTACATAAACTGGGCATTGTGGCTTATGACTGTGATCCCTGCAATCTGGAGGTGGAGGTCAGAAGTTCGTGGTCATCCTTTGAGTCATAGTGGGCAAGAGGTTAGAGTGAGACATAATATTATATCTTGAGAAAAAAGAAAGGACGGGAAAGGAAGATTAGAGAATGGGAAAGCAAAGGGAAGGAGGGAGGGGATGAGAAAGGAATGAGGGAGAGAGAGAGAGAGAGAGAGAGAGAGAGAGAGAGAGAGAGAGAGAGAGAGAGAACAGGAGGAAGAGGCAGGAGAAAAGAAGAAACTGTCCCAGTCCCACCCAGAATGCTCTCTATTAAATCTTGCTCCCAGAACCCAGTTCCCACTGTAAACTTGAGTAAATCTTACAGGCACCCAGCCTTCATGTTCTTGCCACAAAAGCCTATCTACAGAGCACCTGCTACTTCTTCCCGGGGTCTGAAGCTTTAAACGTCCTCTCTTGCAGCTTTGACCCATGTCTGTCATGTCTTCATGTGTCCGACCGCAGCTTCCTTTCCTACCTTTTCACCTAGCCTGCTTTTGCTTTCCTTTACTTACTCTGTCCCCGGACACCAGAGCTTCATTCACTAGCTCTCATGTGTTTTCTGTCCTTGGAAGCTGGTAGAGAGTCATGGGGCTTGGGATCTCTGGCTAGCCTGTCCCACCTGGACACCAGAGAAGGGAAATGGCCTTGAGACAGTGACCCAGAAGTCTTCGAACTGGTAGGAAAAGTACTAATGGGGAAGGCATGAACATGGTGAACTATAAGAAGCCTCTGAACTGTATCCTGTCCCTGAAGCAGGCATCTGCCATATAAAATTTGGGGCTTCTCAGCCACATCTAAGAGCCAAGCATGCTACCATCTTCTCAAAGAATATGGAAAGGGGTATTAAGCAACAAGAACTACAGTATCTTGTTTCAAACTCTCAATACAAACCTGCTCTTCTAGCTCTGTGGAGTGTAACTGGAAAGCCATCTACTTTTCTGAGTAGAAACAAGAAGACCCAGCGGGAGGTTGGAAGTCTGGTCGGGCTGCTTGGCTGTCTGATTCACTACACTTCGTTCCTCTTCTGGCTCACTCATTCACCGGTCCATTGATAGACCCTTCCTTCCCATGTATCCACGCAGCATCCACCCACCTCTCCACCCCTCCACCCATTCTCTCATTAGCCATCCACCTACCCGGCATCTCTCCATCATCCACCCATCCTGCCATCCAGTGACCACTTCTAAATATCACATCTGCATAAGGTAAGGGTTTCTCTCCTCCCCCAAGCTAAATCAGAAAAGAGAAATTTAATACTCAACCGTTATGGATCTTTCGCATTATAAATTTCTCTCTAAATGACCATATTTCAAACAAAAGTCAACTGGGAAAAAATCTGAGTCTGAAGGCACCTGAGTGGTTTGGCTAGCTGGACACATGGTCCTTAGAAAGGTCCTTTGACAGAACTGCTTTCTTTCTCAAGCAATGATTTAGATTCTGTATTTTTTATTAAAGGCACAGCTCCATGAACTCAGTGATTTAAAAAGCCCTTTAAAGAGCAATGAATTGGATGGTTATACTGTGGGCTTTCAGAAGTATTTTCCAGAGGATACAAATAGATGTTTCTTCAAGGAAGCATCTTGGGTGTCCACGAGGGTTGTACAAAGACACACTCTCATTAGACATTGAAAATAAAAGTAAAATTGCAATAAGACAGGACATCCCCACTAAGACGGTTAGAGTCAAAATCACAAACAGTAGCGGGTGCAGGTGAGAACACGGAGAAACAGAGTTTCAGTCACTGTTCTTTGGCTGTGATAAATCACCACGGTCAAGGCAAACTTCTTTTTTTTTTTTTTTTTTTTTTTTGCTTCTTTTTTTCAGAGCTGGGGACTGAACCCAGGGCCTTGCGCTTGCTAGGCAAGCGCTCTACCACTGAGCTAAATCCCCAACCCCTTAAGCAAGGACTTTTTTTTTTTTTTTTTTTTTTTTCTGGAGCTGGGGACCGAACCCAGGGCCTTGCGCTTGCTAGGCAAGCGCTCTACCACTGAGCTAAATCCCCAGCCCCCAAACTAGATATCATTTCTTTTTTTTTTTTTTTTTTTGGTTCTTTTTTTCGGAGCTGTGGACCGAACCCAGGGCCTTGCGCTTCCTAGGTAAGCGCTCTACCACTGAGCTAAATCCCCAGCCAAGGCAAACTTCTAACAGAAAGCATGCAATCGGGGGCTTGCTTACAGTTTCAGAAGGTAGATCATGACAATCATGATGTAGAACATGGGAACAGGCAGGTCATGGGACAGGAGCTGAGAGCTCACTTCCTGATCCAAAGGCAGGAGACAGAAAGACTGAGCCTCGAGTGGGCTTTAGAAACCCCATGGCCCACCCCACTGTGACATGTCCTCCAACAAGGCCACACCTCCTATCTCTTCTCAAACACTTCCACTAACTGGAGAACAAGTATCAAATTCTTGAGCCTATTGGGCCATTTTCAACCAAACCACCACAGACTGGAATGGCTGTGTTCTGCTGTTGATAATTAAAACCATGCAAACACTATGTAAAACAGTTTGGGGGTGGGGATTTAGCCCAGCAGTAGAGCGCTTGCCTAGCAAGCACAAGGCCCTGGGTTCGGTCCCCAGCTCTGGAAAAAAAAAACAGTTTGGCAACTGCTCAAAATGTTAAACGTAGGCATTGCAAGGTGACTCAGCAGAGAAAGCTGATGCTGACAAGCCAGATGATATGAGTTTAAGCCTCAGGATGGAGAGACCTGACTCCAATGTGTTGTTCTGCACACACGTGGCATGCCATAGTGTGAACACACACATGCGGGCAAATAAATAAATGTAATAAAGTATTTTAAAGCACTAAGCATAGAGTTACTGTGTGCCCCATTATTCCACTCTGAAGTATGTAATTCAGAGAAATGAGAGCATATATCCACACAAAAACATCACATGAGATTCACAGCGGCACTATTTATACTTGTTGAAAGGTAGGAAATACAACTGCCCATCAAGTACGGAATAGGGAAATAAAAAGTAGCCTTAAGTGCACACAATTTTAATCAACTGATATTCAACGAAGTGTCAAAATACACAGCACAGGAAAGGCAGCATCAACAAACTGCTGGGAAAACTTGATGTCCACATATAGAAAAATAAAATCAGACCCTTATTATCACCCTTTAGACAAGTCACCTCCAGATTGCTTAATGACATCGGTGGGAAACCTAAACTCTGAGCAGCTGGAGGAAAACACAGTTGGACAGGACTTTGTGAATTTACCCAGGAAGCAAGGCTAACAATTGACTATGTGAGCCCGTGGAACAACAAAGGTGTAGTACAGCAAAGGAAACGATCAATTGAGTGAAGAGGAACACGCAGGGTAGGAGAGATGGCCATGCATCAGACAGAGGATTCTACCCAGAATATACAAAGAACTCAGAAAACAAAATATCAAGAGAACAAGTGACCCAATTAAAAAATGGGCTATAGATTTCTGTCTTGGTATCGCTGTGAAGAGACGACTTGTTTACAGCTCAGTCCATTATCATCATGACAGAGAGCATGGCAACAGGCAGGAGTGGTACTGAAGAAGTAGCTGAGATCTACCACCTGATCCACAAGCAGAGGGGGGGGGGTGGAGAGAGAGAGAGAGAGAGAGAGAGAGAGAGAGAGAGAGAGAGAGAGAGGCTGAAACTGGAACAGATTTCTGAAACCTCAAAGCCCACCTCCAGTGACACACTTCCTCCAAGACCTACCATCCTAATTCTTCTAACCCTTTCAAAGTGTTACTTTCTGCTGACTAAGCAGTCAAAGATGAAACTAAAGGTTTGTTCAAATCAGCACACATCTGAACCGATAGTTCTCAAAAGAAGAAATAAAAATGACTACAAAGTACCCTTTAAACTATTCAATATCCTTAGCAGTCACTCAACTAAAATTACTTTGATATTTCGTGGCTAAGATCAAGAAAACAATTGACATATCAAAGGCAGCGAGGACTCAGGGGAAGGGAAACCCTGACTCACTGCTGCAATAGTGTCTGACCCGGAAGAGACATCCAACTGTGCCACTGTGGTACAACTACTGTCTTGGAATTAAGTCCACTCAATAAGCAGGAACTCAGACCTGGTGATGTAAGCATAGCTAAGAGCCCACGGTTTGAAAGGTCATAGACCCTAGAGGACAACCTGTTAGCGCCACTTTAGCAGGCTGATAGAGTGTTCCGTTGCTTTCTAAATGCTTATCCTTATAGCTGCAGATAACACAGCACTCACTTTAATCAGAGAAGGTTCTTTTTGCAGTTTCTTTGGGTCTTTTACAGAGAACCACAACTCGTCAAAGTGCCAAGGAAACGTGAAAATGGAGTGCCCAGCCCCACGTGGGACATCTACAATACAGCATCCTAGAGCAAGAAGTCAGGGAATATCATGGAAGAGGGGCCAGAATGTAAGGGCCAGAAAACCAGGATGGTTGCTGTGAGATGGTGTCTTCTGGACACAATATGGTTGTGTGCACAAGGTCACACCAGTTTGACATGCCAACGTAGATGAGGGAAGAGGGGGTCAGAAGGCAACTGAAGAACTATAGGCAATCAGTAGCTCCTGGGGGAGAGAAAGTTTAGTTCTCTTCAGGGACAGTACTTAATACCCACACCCTGAAATCAGCCCCTATACCCATCTAAATACAGGCAACACTAATTGGACTGTGTGTGTGTGTGTGTGTGTGTGTGTGTGTGTGCGTGTGTGTGTGCGTGTGTGTGTGCGCGAGAGTGCACGCGTGCGCGCGCACACACACACACACACACACACACACACACACACACACACATGTGCACACATTATAAAAGACAAGAGTTCAGGGTTACCCAGGATGAGTTGGAGGGGTTAGAGGTAAGGATAGAAATGAGGCAACTACAGTGCGTTCATGTATAGAATTCTCAAAACCCTTGCCCAACGTAGTATATCCATACAATAGAATGTTATTCATCAATGAAAATAGAACAAAGGGCTAAGAGATAGGACAACATGCACAGAGCTTCAAAACATACTATCAGAAGGAAGCAAATCACAGTCTATGATCCCACTTGCACTCTGTCTAGAGGAGAAACTCCCTACACATAGAAAGCATACTAGCAATGGTGGAGAGGCAAGCCTGATGGTTCAGGGTTTCTTTCTGGAATAATGAAAATGTGTGTGATTGGCAGTGGTGATGGTTGTACATATAACCTGTCAATATAAAATTCTTTAAAAGCAATGAATTGTGTGTTTGAAAAGGGCACGTTTTGTAATATTTAAATTATAGCTCAAAAATGCCATTATTGTAAAAATGAACACATTGAATTCATAAGGAGTAGCCGCCTTCCCTAGCCATGGGGTGATAACATTTACAGGCCAAAGCTGATGAGGGATGAGTCTACTGCTGTGATAGATGAAGGAGCTGGGGGAAGGCTGTATTTCACATAGTATGTGATATAGCATGTGTAACCGAAATAATATATTAACTATTATCCTAAAATCTGACAGATCCAAATTAGCTTTATTAAAAATGTTCTTGCTGGGATATTGGGAATTCTTAGGCACATGTCTGTACACACCGAGTGCACAAATGCTAAGCATGTGTTAATGCGGTGTTGGGTCCTTAGGATGTAGAACTGGCTCTCAGAACAGTGTTCTGGGTCCTCTCTGGGGCTTCTCGACTGAATTAAGCAAGAGCTCAAGCATGAAGTCATGCTTATAAGAATTGTGTAAAGCTGGCAATGATACCTAGTAAGAATCTGTTTTGATCTTTATTAAAAATTATTTTATGGGGGCTGGAGTGATGGCTCGTCAGTTAAGAGCACAACTGCTATTCCGGAGGTCTTGAGTTCAATTCCCAGCAACCACAACCACCTGTAATGGGATCCAATGCCCTCTTCTGGTGTGTCTGAAGAGAGAGACAGTGTACTCACATACATAAAATAAACAAATCTTCTAAAAAATTATTGTGGGCCTCCATGTGTGTTGGAGTGTGATATATGGTATATATGTTGTGCTTGTATGTCTATGTGCAGGGTCCACGGGGAGGGTAGAGGAAGAAGGCCTCATATGTCTTCGGCAATTACTCTCTAACTTAGTAATTTAAGAGAGAGTCTCACTGAACCAGAAAGTCTCATTCAGCTAGAATAGCTGACCCCCAAGCTCTGGGATCCTCCTATCTCTACCCTGAGCCCAGAACTGGGATTATAGGCACTTCTAGTCATGCCCAGTTTTTTCTATGGATGCCAGTGGTTCAAACTGAGGTCCACACACATGTACAGCACATGCTCTTACCCACTGAGCTCTATCCTTAGCCCCAGTGTCTTAATCCTTTGAGCTCTAGATTCCTTGGGACATCAAGTGAAAGTTATATACTTTCTTCCCATAAGTGTGAGCTCAGAAGAGAAAATTACACACCTTTCAAAGAGTTTGTGTGTACAACTGTGCATACCACTAACCCAAGCTCACCAACCCAAAGGCAAGGCTCTCCAATCTTTCAGGCACCTCTAGGTGGGAACATGGGTTAGGAACTCAGCACAAACATACCGACGGTATCTTTCTATAGAGTCAGGTCCCCTCTAAGGATGACAGATTACTCTGCAAATACAGTTAACATACACCAGGAGTCCTTACCTCTCGAGACCGCAGGAGCCGAAAGCTCAGAGTCCACAAGCACAGGAGATAGGCTTGTGGTCACTGTGAGGGTGAAGTCCAGATGACGGTATGTACACTGATGAGTGCCGCTGTACCCTGGGATCCCTGCCAATCTCTGCTTTGTGGGTCTCTCTCCTGTGTACTTTCAACTTTACACAGAAGCTACCCCGATTTCCATCTTTTGACTTTCCTCATCCTGGCCCAGACCAACTCAGAGCAAGAAAAAGAAAGAGCTAGTAAATAAATCAGAGTCTGGAGCATTCGAAGGACTCAGGAGTGGGTTTGTAAAGGCATTCTCAGGCTCCTTATCTTGATCCATGACCCCTCTCTGGGTTTTCGGGAAATCTCTGCCCCAAAGGAAGACAGCTATCTAGGAAGAGGCTTGATAATGTCTTCCGTGTCACAACTAGATGTGACACTTGGTGCCAGGAATGAGGAAGAGCTAGGCTGTATAGCCAGGTTCAGGCAGGCATGAGTGTGTGGGGAAGGAGTGATGGGGACATGGAATCTCATGACTGTGGAATCTGAGGGTGTTTGAAGGACTGGAGAAGGAAAAGCACCTCCCTTGCTAGGAAGAATTGAGTGCAAGGCTCAATAAATTCTTCAGATCCTGGCACTCAAGAAGCCTGGAGGCTGCCAGGGGGAGGGCAGGTTTCCAAAGTGTGCCATGAAGTAAGTTTTAGAACAGGAATAAGTAGGTCTTGGTTTACAAAAGTGGATGGGACTGGTGTTCTCCATGGGAATAGAGATTTGTGGGTACAAGTGACCAAGGCAGCTTGTTAGGGGTGAAGGGCTTTGTTTGGGATATCTAAGGACATGGGGTGAGAAGGGTCAATTAAGGTTGGATTGCACACAGATAGCATACATGGACTGTTGAGGTTGTACTTAGAAATATATGTATAGACATATATACATGTAACAATTTTAAAAATGAAGCCATGTCTTTGAGGGAGAGCAGGCAAGGGGTATGTGAGAGGCTTTGGAGCAAAGAAATGTTGTAATTAAATAATAACCTCAAAAGTTAAAAAAGGAGGGCCCTGAGTCATACATTTGAGGAATTTGGAATCCCATCCTGGAGAGCTCCTTGGGATGGGAGGAGGAGAGAGGTATTAATTATATTTGGTAATATTAGGTGATAAGACCTGCACCCTGAGTGGAGGCCATAAAATAAGGAAAGAAGGAATGGGAAGTATGAAGCAAGAATCTGTGGGACTCAGAGGGTGAGATTTGAGCAGGGTAGGTGAAGGTGCAGAGGAAGGGTAGGAAGCCAGGGCAAGCCTCCTGAGTGTGTGGAAAGAACAGGGGCCTGGAGACGGAGCGCTGGAAGGAGAGACCTGGGTGAGAGGAAAGGACTTCAGTTTGAGGTTAACCACTCCAGTGGGATGTTCTTACACTTTGAAGTGGAGGGCCCCCGGGAGATGCGGATAGAGAAAGATCTGCAGATCTAACTGCTATGTGTTCAGAGGCCATCATGGGGTGCTGTAGACAGGATGGGAGTTAACACAGACCTAAGAAGAGCAAGGACCATCAAAAAGAGCATGCGTGCGTGAGTGAGTGTGCACGTCCATGTGTGCATCCACAACTTAAAGGAAAAAAAGGTCATGAAGAATGCAAATGACCTAGGCAGTCTACACACGCAAGCATTCCCATAAGCCTTCCTTCCAGCTTTCAAATTCATAAAAACAAAACAAATCTGCAGTGCCCAGAAAGTGGAAGCCTCGGCCGATACCCGGATATTCTGCTGGACACCCCTCCCAGCCTCTGCGTGGACTGTTAAACGTCTACCCCAACACGAGCTCAAGTTTTCTGCCAACCTATCTACTATGTACCCTGCTCCCCAAAACTGACCAAAGCCCCTTGACTCAACTCAACGTCTGCAACAGCACCCTGCTGCTGCCTTCCCAATAAAATCATTATTTCCTCCAAGAGTGTCCGCAGTCTTCAGCTTCCGAGTCCAGGTTTTTATCTCGTCCGTCACCTGTACAGACTCTGGCTTTTTGCTGCCCTTGGCCCCACCCAGAATGAGTCAATCAACTCTGCCCGTCCTCCCACCTCCAGGCTCCTATTTACTCTTTTCTTTGAACACAAACAGCGCATCAAGTCTGAGCCAGAAGTAGTCTCTCCTCTAGTCTTACGCATGCTGTGCCTTTCTCACGGCACCACAGAGCTCCACCTTCTCTTAAAGATATTCCTCTCCATGCAGTATCCTCCTTCCACCCCTGGCAGACTATGATCGTGCTAAGGTAGATAGGAGTCCTCAGATCAGGGGAGGTGAGAGAAACACTCAACAAATGTGGGAAATGGATTACAAGGGAGAAACTGAGGCTTGGTAAGCTCATGCAATAGAAAATAAGTTAAGACTAGAATTCACAACTTTCTCATCCCAAACCATCTCTTTTTCCTGTCACGATGCCTGTGCTATTTTATAGGACATGGTGACAGGCATCAAGCATTTCTCCCAAGAATTCTGTCAGACAGACGGTGCCAGTTCCCTATCAAATAGCAAAAAGTAGAGAAATTTCTTCAAAAGGAAGTTTAGCCAGTTATTGAAGACTCCAGGGCCCAGGCTCTCAAGCTGGGTTTTTATTCACTGAGGCTGAATGAGGCACCATTGGGTGGAGGCTCCACAGCACTAAGCCTGAATCTTGGGACTCTCGGGCTTACAATCCCCTTATGACTACTGCAGTTGATGACTGTGAAGATCAGAGCCCAGCATCTGTGTCATTAGTGGAAAGGCCTGAATGGGATGTTGCCAAGAGCAGACGCACAGATGTTGGGGAGCCAGCATTAAACCTACCTGGAGAGGCAACCCCCTGAGGTGGAAGGTGAACTGAGAAGACTGGTTCAAAATGTGCCATCACCACACGCAGCTAAGCAACAGAAAGGAAGTGGAAAGAGGACAAAGCTACTTTAGAAACCAGGACATGGTGTGCCTGCTTCAAGTGGCCAGAACCTCTGCTACAGAAAGGAACCCTGTGGGAGAGCCAAATTCAAACTGGGAAGAAATTCCCAGCAGGCCTATGGGTACAGGAAAGAGGGCCACATTGGGGAGAGTTGGCAGGGGTGAGGGTGTGTGGCTGAGGAAGTTGTGAGAGGAATGCTACTGACAATGTCAGGCACGTTGGGAGGGAGAAAATGTTAAGTGCGCTATAGAGACGCTCAAGCTTCCTGGACGCGGCTATGGTTCATCTTCGTGTTAACCTCACTGGCCTGTACCTCCTAAGAGCCCCGGCCCCTTTAGCACTGGGCAAAAGGAAAGGCTGGAGAGACCCAGAACCCAGAGAGGTGCCTCCTAGTAATTCCACCTGAGTCTGTCTGGAGGATCTCTCTCTCTCTCTCTCTCTCTCTCTCTCTCTCTCTCTCTCTCTCTCTCCCTCCCTCCCTCCCTCCCTCCCTCCCCCCTCCCTCTCCCTCCCTCTCTCTCTCTCTCTCTCTCTCTCTCTCTCTCTCTCTCTCTCTCTCTCTCTCTCTCAAGATCCCCAAACACTACACTGCATCAATCTTCCCATTGCATCTAGGTAGAAATGCTTCAAAATGTACAGCCTGGAGTCTGCTCTCTTAATCAGACTGTCATCACGAGTAATAATTATACCTTGAGAAACAGCAGAGTGACTCAAAAGGCTGCCCCCTCCCCCGCCACCCCCTCACACAGCTCAGTGCTTTGCATGCTAAACGAAAAGGCCTAGAAAAATAGCCACCATGTTCTGCTGCCTACTCCATTAAATGGTCCTTCAGGCTCCAGGGCCTGATGGGTATCAGTGGGCATCATCTTTCCTGGCCAAGAGCTGTACCCAGAGCATGCTGGCTTGGGAGTGGGGCAGCCCAAATAAAAAACTGAGTTGTCAACTGGGGAATATTATTCTCCTGACAGAGGTGGTCTATGGCTTCAGGAATAGAACAGAAAAAAAAAACTGAGGTGGAACTCACTGGTAGTGTGTCTGCTTGCCATTTGTGAGACCTTCTGTTATGTCCCCAAACCAGAAAGAAAAAATTCCTGGGCATGGGAGTACATCCCTGAGATCTCAGGGCTCAGAAGACTTGGGGGGAGGGATGCAGCAGGTAGAGGTGGTGATGGTTGTTTGAGGCCAAGATGGGGTCCAGAGTTACCTTATCTCAGAAAACTTAAAACAAAAGCAGGCAGGAGAGATGACTCAGCTGATAAGATAATTGCATTGGGGTACTTAAACAAGGCATGTTCCTGGGGCTTGCTAGCCACCCACTGACCAAGCAGAATGAGCAAGTTAGAGGTAAATTAATGACCCTGTGGTAACTGGTGTTGTCAGCTCAACAGAATCTAGGATCTGGGTTATCTGTGGGGGGTGTCTTGATTCCTGTAATTGGGGTGGGAAGACCTGCCCACTGTGAGTGGCACCATATTTGGGTTGAGGATATAATGTGACCAGCTGCTTCAAGTGATTTCTGCCTTGACTTTCCTGTCATGGCTGACTGAATTTTTTTTTTCTTTAAGCTGCTTTTGCCAGAGTACTTGATCACAGCAACAGGAAGAGAAACTAAGACACATCTGGAAAATCAAGATGGATGGATGGCATTCTGGAAAATAATGCCTGAGGCTGATCTCCAACCTACACTGAGCATACACAGGCACTTGTACAACCCCCTCCCTGAGTCCACCCCTGTCCCACCACAAACATGTGTGCTACATAGTCAAACAAAATAACAACAATAACCATTGGTTTCTTATGGGCTCAAATGTAGCCCATAAATTTTAAGATATGGGAGAATTCACACTTCTGAGTATCTACTGTGAGTCTGTTATGTTTTATGTACAGCAGAGGGATTAAGTTGTTACCTGATCAGGCCTTCTCATGGGGTAATATTAATTAATAGTGAAACCATAGTCCATACTTCTTGGTGCATGTCTACAGCCCCAGTGCTCTGAAGGCCTGGCTTCTCCACCAGACAACCAATGCTCTGACTCTCACAGGGTGACCCAGCATAGTACAGGAGTCAGGGGTGGCAGTACGGGGCTCTCCTATCCTGCCCTGGGTGATGGTGGATGTCATCTCTGTTTTATCTGTGTCCTGGCTAATGCAGATGACATCATCTTACCCTCAAAAGCCTGACTACCACCTCTGCTTTACAGATAAGGAAGCCACAGCTAAATGACCTTCACAGGGTCACAGAGAAGTTCCAGTTAGAGTCACCGTAATCCTGAGTTCCTGCCCATTCTACTCCTTCTTAGTGTTACAAGGTTCTACTCTCCCTCCTTTGTCTTGGGACTGGCCTGGACACACCCCCTCCCCCTCCCCCCACCTCTGACTCTCTTTCATCCTTGCTCTGCCTCTCAAACCATCCCAGCTGTGCCTCTCTGATCGCTGCCTTTTGGTTAACTCCTTGAATTTCCCATTCCCCTGGCAGGCCCGGTGGTCTGAGATAATAGATCCTTGGCTGTGGCCCGGTGGTCTGAGATAATTGATCCTTGGCGGTGAGCGACTGGGGAGACTGAGGACCCCATCAATCGAGAAGGGCTAAGCAGCCGTGGGTAAGGGAGATTTCTATTCCTGAACGTTTTTGAGGCTGGAATGTTGCACGCAAAGTTTATTTCCTGACCGTCTCTGGGCTGGGCATGTCAACTCTAGGAGTTTCATCCATCCTAGTTAGAAGTGTGGGGGAGCAATGACTTCCGATAGATCATGTGGCCTGCGCTCCCCATGTGCATTCACATTCTGTCTATGGGTAATGCTTATTTTCTTTGAAAACCTGGTGGCCTGGAGTAGCTGCATTCAGGGAATGCTAGGCCCATCCCAGGGCACACTTGCCTTTTCTGCAGGACTTCGCACAACCCTGGACATGCAAATGTAAACAGCATATCGTTTGAATGTTTCATTGACAGAATCTCTGGATATTTCTATTGGATAAATGGCACCCCTAAGGGACTGGGGACAAAATGGGCTGGGTTGGGGTAACATAGATTCACCACTGAAGAGAAGGACTATTTAATATAACCCATTAGTCCTCAGGGGAAACACATTTCTCCGTCTCTGTCTATGTCTTTCTGTGTCTCTGTGTCTGTCTATCTGTCTTTGTCTCTGTCTCTGCCTCTCTCTCTGTCTGTCTCTGTCTCTGTCTCTCTCCATCTCTGTCTCTGTCTCTCTCAGTCTCTCTCTCTGTCTCTGTCTCTCTCAGTCTCTCTCTCTGTCTCTGTCTCTGTTTCTCTCAGTCTCTCTGTCTCTCTCCTTTTAGGAGGTCTCTGACTCCTTAGGAATGTTTTCATTAAAGCCAGGACCCATCTCACCCGGTGCCCTTTGTTCTTCTAGCCCTAGGTAGAGTTTCCAAATGAGGAAGTTATTATAAAATGAAGGACAATGGAAACCTAATTTTATGGTGCATTTTTGGGTGCTTCATGCACATTTTCTTTTCATCCATTCATACTTCTCTCCAGTTAATTAAGGTTTGAGCCAGTCCTCTCTCCCTACCTGCTGCTCTCCAGGAAGAGAACCCTTTTTCTCCTCTTGTCTTTGAAATAAGGGTAAAGAAGAAATGTGAATGGGTAAGGAAGAAGTAACTTTGTCTCACTCTCCTTCCCACCTCTGTCCAGAGGCAAACTTTTCTAGCTAGAAGCAGGAGCCAAACCAAATAGGTTTCCTGAGATCTCTAGGCACTCTATAAAGGTAAACAGAAGAAGGTGGGTCCCAAGCACTTTGTGGATGCTCTTTTTGGTCAATGTGAATGTGTCATTTACAGTTAATACACATAGGACTCAAGTGGGGTTTTTATACATTATCAAGGATCCTACCCTAAACCTAGACAGATAGGCTCTGAGGTTCTGAGAATCCAAAAGCTTTCCATAGCTCTGAGTCTAGGACCATTGGTCCAGTTTCTTTCCAAGGTACTACCAAGTAGCCTAGCTGCTTTCATGGTTGCTAGACTCTCTCTCAAATCTGCAGACGAGTAAACCTACTGGGGACCTGCTTTTCTTTTCTTTTCTTTTTTTTTTTTTTTTGGTTCTTTTTTTCGGAGCTGGGGACCGAACCCAGGGCCTTGCGCTTCCTAGGTAAGCGCTCTACCACTGAGCTAAATCCCCAGCCCCTGCTTTTCTTTTCTTAATAGTAATGTCATGACCAATCAACTGGATCTATCAGCATTTGTCACAAAATAAATATGCCCTGAGCCTGTTCTCAAGGCGCTGGGTTAGTTCTCAGTCTAGACTTCTCAGAAGAACAGCAGCCTCCGTGTCCCAGGCAGACTCAGGACATCCAGTTAAGTTTCAGATAAACTGTGAGTGATGCCTGGGTACTATATACTGTGCGAAACATACTTAACGCTGAGAACAAAATCGCAACAACTTTACACATTTAAAATTCAAATCTGAATGTCCCATGTTTCCATTTGCTAAATCTGGCACCTCCATCCCAGAGTGGAGGCACCCTGGGAAGTTTCAAGCAGCCTGAGGTTCCAAGCTTTGCTCCAGGGAGTAGTTGCCAAGGCAGCCTGAGCACGCCTTCCCAGACCTGGGGATCATCCTCTATTTAAGGGTTCAGCTTCCCCTCACCTCTGAACTCTAGGCTCCTAACAAGCTGCGCTTCTGAGATTTCTTGCCGCTCTTAGTCTTGGATTCTGTACTTCCCAGGCTCTGACCTGCTTTCTTCTCCTTGTTTAGTTAACCCCTATTGATCTTCAGTTTTCACAGCTGCTTTGGCCAGAAAGATTCAGGACCTGCTCCTGCCCAGCCCTGCCCACCCTCTGGCACTGTATTGGCGGAACTCTATTTCTTCCCATGGCAGTTCCGCCCATATGCTCGGCCCTGGGCGGCTGGCGCTACCAGCTCCTCCAAGTCTCCGTCACCTGACTGGAGCACCTGGATGCAGGAAGCTAGTAGTAAGTGAAAGAAACAAGTCAGACTGTCCTGCCAAAGTTAGGTCTTTCTTATGAATGTGACTTCTTCCTTCCTCCCTATGGTCGGGAGTCAATCCCCCCCCCCCCCCCCCCGTCTGCATCTTTCTTGCACCTCTGCCCGGGCCCGTAGCGACTGTGAACGGTAAGGGGTAAGGGCTTATCGACCTGAGTACACGGGGCTTCCTGGCACCCCTACCCTTTCCAAACCATGCACATTGTCTCAGAGGGCTCCAGACTGGCTCAAGATCTGCCAAGGTTCTTCTCCCTCTAGCTTTCCAATCCTCCCTGGCTAAAGCCACCTCGCTCTCCCTCTACCTCACCCCCCAATCCCCAGGTCCCAGCTTGGTTCCTTCAAGGAGCCCAGCAGGAATCTTGCTTTCCAGTATAGGGGTGATGGGAGATGCTGGTGTCCTATGGCTGAGGGTGAGGGCAGGTGGCAGGGCTTGGTGGGCCTCAGAACATCACCCATATGCTCACTGTTCACCCACCTAAAGCTTTGCCCACGCACAGCCTGGCAGCAGAACGGCAGCCCAGAACTTAACCCTTGAGGGACATGGGCAAGGAAGCTTCAACATGAGCCAGTGTGGCTGGTGTGAACTTTGGAACTTCAGCACACACGCGCGTGCACACACACACACACACACACACACACACACTATGGTATAGTTCCTCTTGGAGAACCCCCACTTGTCTTAAAGCTCCGGCTTCAGGGAAAACAAAACAACAAACAAGCAAACAAAAAACGTCCCAGAGGTTGGGGATAGGGGTGGTACAGGGGTGGGAAGATAGACCACATGGGTGCCAAAGGGCACTAGAGAAGAGTGCTAGTGCCTGGGCAGAGGTCTGAGCTAGAGCTGAAGTTGGGTTCTGAAGCCCTCGGTTGGGTTTGGAGTTCCCAAATCTAACCTTTAGTGATGAGCAGCTTTGCTGAGTCGACCTCAACCGTGCCCCTAGTTTTCCCTGTCTGAATAAACTAACAGGACAAAAAGGGAGAAACACCCTTCAGTCTTAAAAGAACTCCAAAAATAGATGCCTTCTCCCCAGCACAGAGCGGCAAGCTCAGGGAGAGCACCTGCTCCGCGAATCCGACTTTCTGGGTCCTTGGCTACCTTTCCAGGAATTCTGGGCTCCCCAAAGGACCGAACTGTAGACCCCCCTCCAGCTTCCCACTCAAGTCGAACGATCTACGGGTCTCTGACCCCGGCGTTGGGTAGCGACATGCTGGACTCACCCTCGGGCGAGGCGCGGACTCGGGCCAGGGCTCCGGGCTGGGCAAGGTGAGTGCAGCCGCCAGCAGGTAGGACGCAAGGCTCAGCCGGCAGAGGCTGAGTAAGAGGCTGACAGGTTGTTTTCCCCCCACCCACCTCCTCCTTTCGGTCGTTAACCACACCCCTGCTGCTCTCCTCTTTACTTCCTTAAAGGGTGGGGTGTGCTGTCTGTGTGTGCAAGCTCCAGCCTCTTACCATAAACTCTGAAATAGATGCCGCCTGCAATTCCCGGAGAGGCCCTGTGACCTGGGGGCCCAGAGCCTATTGCCCCATTTGGGGTCCTCGGGTGCTCCGGACCTCTAGCGATGGTTGACCTCCCCCCACCCAACTCCTGCCACACCTGGCTTCTCCCTCCATGCACCTTTCTCTGCAGCCAGACCTGTCTCATGTTCTCAGCAATGGCCCTGTGGCCCCCACCCCAGGGGCAGATGAATATCAGGGATGTGTGATATGACTGGTATAAGATTGGAACACTTAGGACTGGGTTTTTGAGCCCAGACTCTGAAGGACCAGAACACAGTCCAAAAACAGTCAGGGAAGGGGCTGGGAATGTAGCTCAGCTGGTAGAATGTGTGTCTAGCCTGGGTTCTATTTCCAGAACCAAAGGCATAATACTGAGTGTAGTGGTGGATTTCTATAATTCTAATCCTCTGGAGGTCGAATCCTTCCAGTCAAGAGATTAAGAAGTTCTAGGTTATCCTTGGGTATGTGGTGAGTTCAAGGTAAGGTTAGGCTGAAAGAGATCACGTCTCAGAAAAACAGCAACAATAACAAAACAAACAAAAACAAAACAACAACAATGGAAGTAAAAAAAAGAATAGAGAAGCCTCACAATTATTTTCTTCTGTGGCCCTCTCCCTACACCAGTTTTTGTCCCTGACCCTCTGAAGAGGCTGGCCACCTACTTGAGGTAGATCAAAGGCACTTGGCAACATTACTTCTCTAGCCCTAGAGAAATTCTGACTTTCTCCCAAGTGGAAGCCAGTGAGCTGGACTTAGCAGAAGACCCTCCCCCAGACATCTTTATCCTGTGCCCTTTGGGCTTTGGGGTTTAGCCACAGTTCTGTCTCTGACAGTAGCAGTCCTGAAACTGCAGCACCAAGCTGCCCAAGTCCCTGTGAAAGCCACAGTCTTCATGACACATCTTTACCCTACGCCACCTCTAATTAGGCTCAGTAGACCGGCTGCCCCAGAGCATCAGAAGGTACCTACCAATGCTTCCAGAGGGGTGGTGACGGCTTCTCAAAAGAAAGCAGAATTAATTAGGAACTCAGGAGACTGAGGCAAGTAGAACTCTTGAGTTCAAGGCCAGCCTGATCTACATAGTGAGTTTCAGGACAGCCAGGCTACACAGAAAAACCCTGTCCCAAAGAATCAGTAACAACAATTATAAAATTAAAGCTATAAAGTTCATATTTCTTAAGATGTAACAAATATAGATTTTAGCTGTATCCTCCGTGTCTACTGAAAACCCTAACCTAAAGCCAGCCATCACCCTCCCTCAAATGCCTCAACACCACCACATACCCTGCCATCTGCTGGGCCAGCTGGGGTCCTCTCTACCATCCTGAACTGTCCCATTGTCAACTATCTTTGCACTCACATGCAGGCTTGGAGGTTATGTTGGTGGCAGTGAGGTGGCAGAGGTGGCCAGATGGAGAAAAAAGGACAAGTGGAGGGGTAAAGTTGGGGGAGCAGTGAAGACTCACAAACAGTGTCTGGGGTGAATGACCACAGGGCAAAGCAACTGTCAGAGAATTGAGCCTCAGAGGGGTGCCATAGGGTGTTGGCGTAGGGTGTCTTTCTGAATTCTTGCACTTGGGAGTGGGCGGGTAACGGTCTTGTGGCTTAAAGTTGAGATCTACCAGAGGGAATGGTAGCTGGCTGACTGTTGAAGACAAGCTGGGTTTGTGTGTGCTGCCCCTATGTGGGCACACACAGGAACTACAGCCATATCCCTGTCCTGCTCTGTTAAGGTCTTAGGTTTTGTGGGTACACACTCTGTATTCTTTACCTGGCATATTATTTACTTCAAACTTCCCTGAGCACCTTTTTTGCATTTCTAAAAAGGAATGTTTCATTATAACACGTTCATACATGTAAATCAGGAAGGCGCTCTGCTGATAACTCACTCCTGGGTGTCTTTCTTGTTGCCCATAGGCTGTTGTGCTGGTGTTCACTCTCCTCCAGTGGTTCTTACCCTTCCTATGCTGCCACCCTTTGATACAATTCCTCCTGTTCTGGTGACCCACCACCACCATAAAATTACTTTTGTTGCTACATTATAGCTGTAATTTTGCTACTGTTAAGAATCGCAATGTACATATCTGTGTTTCCCATTGGTCTCCGGTGACTCCTGTGAAAGAGCCATTAGACTCTCAAAGGGGTCACAATCCGCAGTTGAGAACTGTTGCCCTAGACAGTCTCACTACTTCCTCAGGACAAGTAGGAAGAGTAATAGGCCAGCACCACCAGGGCCAATTTATATAATTATTAAAACCTAGATTCTCCATATAAAAGAAAACATTTGATATTTTTCTGAGTCTGGCTTAGTTTGCTTATCACGATGGTGTCCAGTTCCATTTACTTTCCAGAAGAATGTTCTTCTTTGTGGCTGGCTAAAACGCGCGCGCGCACGCGCGTGTGTATGTGTGTGTATGCGCGTGCGCGTGTGCCACACTGTCTTCTCTCACTCATCTCTTGATGGACATCCATGTTGACTCTATACCTTGGCCGATGTGAACAGAGCCCTGGCAAACATGGACATCAAGGGTCTCTGTGGTGTTAATTTGTATTCTTTCAGCTCTTTCTTCAAGAGTTTGGCTGGATGACACAAACAATCTCTTTTTAGTTTTTGGTGGAAACTCCATACGTTTACCCACAGGGACTGAGTTAACCAGCTAGCCTTGTGCATGTGTACTATGCTACCCTGGAACCCTACTCGTTGTCCTGGTTTTCATTAACAGCAGCCATTCTGATGGGGGTGAGATGGAATCTGATAGCAGTTTTAATTGACATCTCTCTGATAGGTAAAGATGTTGAACACCTTTTCAAGTACTTATTGATGGTTTTTTACTTCTTTAGAGAACTAACTACCCTGTTTATATGTCCATTTATTGATCAGACAATTTAGTTTTGTGATGTTTAACTTTTGCAGTTCTTTATGTAGCTTGGATACTAATCCTCTCTGTCTGATACGTAGCTGGCAGAGCCCCACCCTACCCCATCCCAACCCCATTGGTAGGATGTCTCTTCCCTCCAGTGATTGTTTCCTTTGTTGTGCAGACGCTTCTTGATTTCATGTGTTCCCATTTGTTAATTCTTGAGATTGACAAATGTCATAAGAACATGGGAGCTTGTGTTCTTAGGGTCCTTATAATTTATCCAATTTAAACTTATCTAGACTACAAATGAATGAGACTCAAACTGTGATTAATTTATTTGGCTTTAACAATTACTGAGGGTAACCCCTAATCTACTTCTAACTGCTGGCCTGGCTCCTTCCCCAGGATGTACCCTGAGACTTGTTGTTACTGCTGGCATGTCCTCATTGTCTGTCTCCTCTCGTGGTGGCCTCTTCCTCTCTCTCTTATCCTTCTTCCTTTCCCTCTCTCTGCAACCCCAACCAGCTAACTTAAAATCTACCTACCTCTAATCTCTGCAGTAATGGGTTGTAGACATTTTTATTTAACTAATAGTTTTAAATTAAGAAACACGGTTTGCACAGCAAAAGCTGGTAACTGTGGCTGGCAACTAGAGCTTCCTGTACAGAATTTAGCATTACTGTGCATAGCAACAGACCAAACCTCAGCAGGTCCTGCTCATAAAGTCCCTGCTATGACCACATCCTGAAGTATTTTACCTATGCTTTTCTCTAGCACTTTCAAAGTTTCAGGTCTTCCATTAAGGCCTTTAGTCTGTCTGAATTGCTCTTTGTGCAGTGATAAGGATCTGGTTTCATTGTACATGTGGAAATTCAGGTTTTCCAGCTCCACTTCAGGGGCTGCTGGTTCTCTGATGTATGTTTTTGACAATTCTGTCAAAATTCAGCAGGCTGTACCTGTGTTTATTTCTAAGTCCTCCATTCTATCCCATTGGTCTATGTGTCGGGTTTGGGCTAGTAATGTCTGGTTGTAATACATTTGAGATCAGGTATTAACCCCTTGTCAGTCAGAGAAAGTCATGCTTGCAAAGAAAAACACTCAGAAAAGAGGCTCAAATCTTTATTCCTGAGACAAGGAGAAAAGGGAGGGGCTCTCTTCCCTATTGTCATTCTTAGTTCTTATACTTTCTCAGGGTAAGTGACCACATGGTATTCCGAGCATCTTCACACTGAGAAGTTCATCATAAATCGAATAAAGGGTCACAGCAGAAATGTTTACATGTGTTTCCATAGAGACTAGTTCCTAACTAAACATTCATCATCCATCTTCTAGCTCTATACGTTCATTAAAAGTTTAAAGCAATAATTTGATGTTACAAGTCATCATGGTTTTGTCAAGAGGCAAATCATCTGCCTTGTGTCTCATTGCTTTCCAAGCTTGATAGTTCCAGCCAATATTTTATTTTTCTGTCCCTGTATCTACAAGGATTTTCCCATTCCCAGCTTATGACATTTAGTAATCAGATAATGGCTTCACAGCTAGCCTAGAAGGAAGGTTTTCCCTGATCGTAAATTTGTTCCAAGCCAGCTTTCTATATCCTAGAGCAATTAGCTCAGGGCACATGAAAGTTTACAGAACTCTAATTGTGGCTTTCAAACTATAGAGGGCTCAAAATTACTGGTGTAAATTTAGGAATTCTATAGAATCTTTATTAGGAATTATAAAATCATCAGTTTGTCTACATAACATTATGACAAGAGAGTACAACTTCATTGATTTGCAGAAAATCTACCCAGTAGGGTGGGCCAATGCCCAGGAATCATTAGACTATTTGACACTGACGGGAAAGGCATAACAATAACAAGAACTGATCCTGAGATGAGGTCTCTGAAGGCCCTGCAATTCAGAGCTTACCCATCGCAGCCATGCAGAATGATCACCCACGTCTAGAGAGTCACTTCTTTTGCCTCTCCTAAATGCCTTCTGACATCCAGGTACTGCTCCAGCACCATGCCTGACTGCCCACTGCCATAATGATCAGGAACTGTCTTAGTTAGGGTTTTACTGCTGTGAACAGAAACCATGACCAAAACAAGTCTTATAAAGACAATATTTAATTGAGGCTGGCTTACAGGTTCAGTCAATTATCATCAAGGCAGGAACATGGCAGCATCCAGGCAGGCATGGTACAGGAGGAGCTAAGAGTTCTACATCTTCATCTGAAGGCGGCTAGTGGAAGATTCGATTCCAGATAGCTAGGAGTAGGGCCTTAAAAACCACACCCACAGTGACACACCTACTCCAACAAGGCCACACCTACAAATAGTGCTGCTCCCTGGGCCAAGGATATTCAAATCATGACAGGGACTAACCCTGTAAATCTATAAGCCAGGCTACAATTAAATGTTTTTTCTATACATTTCCTTGGTCATGATGTCTCCTCACAACAGTAACTAAGACATTGAGTAAGAAAAACCACCCTAAATATAAGTAGCACCTTCCTATAGGGCCTGGAATGAATAATGAAGAGAAACAGAAGCAAGCCTGGTAAGTACCAACATATCTCTCTCTCTCTCTCGTTCTCTCTCTCTCTCTCTCTCTCTCTCTCTCTCTCTCTCTCTCTCTCTCCCCCTCTGATTCCAAAGGGATGTAGTTTTACTAACCACCTCACACCCCTACCAACATGGCTTCTCTGACATTATGCAGTATATTTTGTGTAATTATAATCCAAACTAATTGCTCCCCAAGTTTCCTCTTTGCAGGTATTTGATCACAGTGACAATAAAAGTAACTAATGCAACAGACATTTTTAGGGTCTCGATGTTATTAATTGTTACAGATCTGACTGTTTATAGGCTCCTCATTTAACTTTGGTAGACATGTCTATGAATTCACCTATTTCTCCTCTCTTTTCTAATTTTCTGAAATAGTTTTTCAAAGTGTGCTATAATGATCCTCTAAATTTCATCATTGTTATCTGCTGTAACACCCCCACCCCTGCCCCGCATCATGTCTAATTTTGTTCATTTATGTTGGTTGGGCTAAGATTGCATTGATATTATCTCTTCAGGGAAAAAAGACTCTGTGCTTGATTCATTCTTTTAATGACAATTTCATTAATGTCTGACCTATCTTCTTTCTTCATTCTTTCCATCTACTAACTTTAAGTTTAGCTTGTTCTTCATTTTTTTTCTAAGATCTGGAATTGTAGCGTTATTTACTTGTATTCTTAATAGCCTTTAAGATTTAATTTTATTATTTTTAGTGGTGTGTATGTTGTCTGTGTGTGAGTGCAGGTGTCCCAGAAAGCCAGAGGAGTAGGACTCCCCTGGAGCTGGCGTTACAGGTGGTTGCGAGCCACGTGACATAGGCAGTAGGAACTGAACTCCAATACTCTCCAAGGGTGGTGTGCGCTCTTAACCGCTGAGCTATTTCTCTAGACTCACCTTTCAGATTTTCTTCTAAGTTCACACACCCAGAGCTATGAATGCCCACTTTGGAGCTACCTTTTCTGCATCACGAAAGTTCTGTCAACTTGTGTTGTGGTTTTGTTTGAGTCTAGGAATTGTTTCCTCCATGATTCCTTCAAGGAGCCATACCAAGGGTGCATTGTTCATGGTTTGAGTCTTTGTATAGATCCTGCAGTTTTTCTGATTTCTTTTATATTTCATCATGATCTGATAGGATGTCAGATTTGTTTTGTTTGCTTGTCAGCTGGTTTTCTGGCATAAACTGTGATCTGCTTGAAAGGAGACTGCATGGAACACTGAGAACATGTTATATGGAATATTCTGGAGATGTTTGTGAAGGCCACTTGATCTATAAAGTAGATTAACTCTCAGGTTTCTTTGCTATCTTTTGTTTGGAAGACCTATCAAGAGTGGGAGATTGAAATCATACACTATTAATTCATATAGACCTGTTATTTTATGTTGAGTAGTGTTTATTTTATAAAATTAAGCATGTTAACATTTGTGTCTTGTGTCTACACTCTTATTAATATGCAGTAACCTTCATGTGTCTAATTTTAGTTTGAAATGAACTATGTCAGAGACAGATATACCCACTCCTGCTTGGTTTTGACGTCTACTCTCTTGGTGTAGAGTTTTCTATTGTTTTTGTCTTTGACAGCCTGCTATGTTTCTTGTTTGTGTTTTTAGGTCACTCATTTTCTCTGTGTCCTTTGGCTGGAGAGTTTATCTTAAGGCTATTGTTAAGAGGAATTTTCCTATTCTTATAATTTTATTGGCAGTTTTAATAGTTGGATTAAAGATTGATTGTTCTTTTCTTTCTTCCTTACTCAGTTTAGGGATTTGCTGGTTTGCTGACTTGGATGTGGTTGGTTCTTTCTCTATTGTTCATCTCTTCCCCCTCACAAAGCTTATTCCTTCTGTGTTTACAATTCTTTTTTCTTCCTCTGGGTGTAGGAATCCTTCAGGTGTCTTCTGAAATGCTGACTCAGTGGCTTAGCTTTATTTCTCCATCAACATTTAAGGATTACTTTTCTGGATAAAATGATCTTCATTAACAGTTATTTATACTTTCCTGGCTTTTTGGGTTTCTGCTAAGCTGTTAGATACTCTGATGAGCTTGCCTTCTCAATTACCTCTAGCAGCTTGTGGTGATGTTTTCTTGATCTTTGGCCCTAGCATGTTAACTATAGTGTGTCAGGGAAGGCTTCCTTTCTAGTCATGTCTTTTAAATGCCTCCTTTGCCTGGATGCCCATCTGTTTCCCTAGACTTTGGCATCTTTCATGAAATAAATATTCTTTTTTTTAAAAAAATTCTTTATTTTATATTTGTGAATACACTGTCACTCTCTTCAGACACACCAAAGAAGTCAGCTGAGGTCACCTTTGATATTTTTTTTATAAAATAGAAATATTGTTCAACTTTGAAAAATGTTGAAAGGCAATATCTAAAATTCAGCTAAAATTTAATCCTGGCAGCATTTGTGCATAAATTAAAAAAAACATAAAGGGGTTGGGGATTTAGCTCAGTGGTAGAGCACTTGCCTAGCAAGCGCAAGGCCCTGGGTTCGGTCCCCAGCTCCAAAAAAAACAAAAAAAAAAACCATAAAGTTTATGTAGAATCAGAAGGGATCTCAAATAGTCAAAACAAGCTGAAAAAGACCAAGGTCTGAATCCTATACCTCTAGATTTTAAAACCTACTACAAACATATAAACTAGATGGTATTGGCACAAAGACAGACGTATAGACCAATAACATGGCATCTAGAATTGAACCCATGCATGAACCCAGTCAAATGAGTCTCAACCAATGTGTTAGGACCACACAACAGAGAATGGCACATCTTTCTGACAAATGATGTTGAGGAAATCCAACATCCACATATAAAATAATGAATTTGTGTATTTCCTCATAACAATGTAATGCAAAAGAAATAAATAAGTAACGATAAGGGAAGAAAACAGAAAACACTTCCTGGAGTTGGGTTGGGCTCCATACTGAGAACCTAAGCAATAAAAGTAAAACAGGATACTTTGGAATAAACAAACTCAACATGCATGAGCCAAAGTACACAATCAGCAGAGTAAAATGACAGCTCAGAGAATGGAGGGAAAGGTTTGCAAGTCATGTACCTGATAAGGAAGGAGCTAATATCTAAACTTTATAAAGAACTTGTATACATCACACTAAAGACTTGGTGTGGCAATGCGCTCTATAATTCAGCGCTTATGAGGCAGAGGGATTAGCAGCACGAGGTCGCTAAGGCTACACTGCAAACTCAAGGCCAGCTTGAACTGTATATCAGGTGTCGTCCCCCAAAAGGGAGCAAAAGGTGATTCACTTGGAAATATCCAAATAGTAACAAACACAGAAATGTGAGTAGCATCGCTGATGGTTAGGGAAACTTAAAACACACACACACACACACACACACACACACACACGCAAACACAAGAGCAAAAAAATGTCAAAAGAAAACCCCATTAAGATGGCTGTGATGACATAAAAAGCCTGGGAAGTAAAAGTGTTGGCACGGAACGGATGTAAGCAGTGAGAACATGCATGTGCTGTTCTTGAGAAGGGAAAACAATACAGCTAACATGGGAAAACAGCATGGTGGTCACTCAGAAATCTAAGGGGCAATGCATATCAATAGCAATTCCACTCTGGGGCATATTCTCAAAGGAATGCACACGCGGTGTCTCAAAGAGCTCTCTGTGCAATCCTATTCACAGTAGCATTGCTGGGAGCATCCAGGAAGTGGAAGCAACATAACTTTCAGTGATGGACAGGTGAGTGGATGAACAGAATTCGATTCATACATGCAAGGGACTTTATATTAAAAGGGATGAAATTACAAAATCGGCTGGAGCAGGGATAAACCTTGAGGTGTCCTTGGGTAGTCTGCTCTTCCTGGTGCTCCAATTTGTCACCATCTGTCTCTGTGTGAGATGTTTCAGTGATAGCTGAAAGGTTAGTCACAAAAAGGTAAATCCAGTGCGCATCTATCCACTTACAAAGTTATCAGGAGTGCTTAAGTGCATAGAGACAAAAGTACAACAGTGGTTTCTGGGGAGCAGAAAGCGGGGACTTGGTTAATGTGTAGACGAAAAGCTTTGTAGGTAATGGGCTTTGCACAGCAACGAAAAATAGTGGGCACTGCCCAACTCTCCCCCTCTCCCCCCACGAATCATTAATGCGTATTACATGACGTGTATTATACAGCTACAGATTTTAAATGTAAAAGGGTAAAAGTAAGAATGTAACTTTTTATGTGACACCTCTAGTATGTGCCTCGGATCACTTCCATCATGACCAACAAGAGTTTTCTTGTTTGTTTCTTTGTTTTTGTGACAGGATCTTGATTTCTATCCAGCCAAGAAGTGTGGTGTTGGTACAGTCACTTTCTATAGTGGTGGGGAAGACCAGAAAGACAGGTTGCTTCATAACTAACCTTGGGGACCTTATATGTGTTTATAGTTTAAAAGGTCTCATGTCACACACATGTCAGACTGAATCAAAGACGTCTGCGGCCCAATCCACCCAGAGGCAGGTGGTTTCCTACCCTTGGTACATCCCTAGTCACTTGTTATAATGTGGTTTCCGTGAGCTCATGTTTTCCCTCCCAGCTCCAAGCTCCCGGCATAATGACTCTGAGATTTAGACGTAGTTACAAATGCCTTGGCCAATCGCTCTGGATCATTCCCTGGCTTGCTTATAACTTAATAATCGCATTATTCTGTTCCAAGTCCTGCCATGTGGCTGGTTACCTGGTCCTCAGTTACATGTGACTATCTCCTCTATGTCTGGGGTTGAATCCTTCTCCCTGTGCCAGTCTCTCCCCCAGAATCCTCTCTCTGTACTAGAACTTCCACCTCCCTGTTTCCTGACTAAGTTAATAGGTTAATAGCATCTTTATTGACAGGTGATTCTTCCATATAGCACAAGAGAGTCTCTCTACAACTTGTAAATCACTTGTTAGGGTCGACCTCCCTGCCTTATTCAGAGCAGCTAAGTACCGTTCGTTGTCCTATGCAGACTCCAAGCTTTAGAAAAGGTCTGAGCCATGGAGCCTTCACTGAGAGGATCAGGCCACTCTGCTTTCCTTACAGGTTTCCCTGACAACCAATGAATAATCTGTGCTGACTCTGCAGCTCTGGCTGCCTGTGTTTAAAGATGCTATCAGCAGCTCTCCTGCTGAACTGACCTTCTTCTGCCTGGAATACTTCCTGTCGCCTGATGTCGACAGAAACATACTAATTATTAGCATTAGCTTTTTCTCTTTGTTTACCTTAGCTACTTAAACCCTTGTGTGTAAAGTGGATTCCTTGTAGACAGCACATAGCAAGGCCTTGCCTTTTCATGTAATAGAACAATCCTTGCTTTTATTTCTTGATTACTGCTCTAAACAGAAGGGGGAGAGAAAGAGGAGGGGAGGCTAGAAGGGAGGTAGGCAGGCATTCCTTTTTGCCGGGATTTCAGCAATAAGGCTTTTAGGAGGTTCTTCAAATGAGGCGATGAGGGTGGAGCCCCATCTCTGTTTACTTTCTATTCCTGTGATAGAAACCATGGCCAAAAGCACTCTAGTGAGGAAAGGATTTATTTGGCTTACATGTCCTGGATCACGGTCTGTTGAGGGACACCAAGGCAGGGAACCTCAAAGCAGGAACTGAAGAAGACTCCATGGAGGGGTGCTGCTTTCTGGTTTGCTCCTCATGGCTTGCTTAGATTGCTTCTTCATACACTCTAGAACCACCTGCCCTGGGGGTTGGGATAGGGACACAGATCATGGTGGACTAGGCCTACCCACATCAATCAAGCCTCCCACGGGTTCTCCACAGAACCATCTTATGGATGGTTTCCTCCATAAGATATTTTCTCCCTTCAGGTTCTCTCTCTCCAAATGACTTCAGCTTGTGGAAAGTTGACAAAATTAGCATGAGCTCTCATAACATCATCAGTGGCTTTCTAAGAGGAAGTGAGATCTGAGCTGGTACACTTGCCTGTCTGGCCATGTGGTATTCTCTGTCTCATCATGATGCAGCAGGAAGGCTGGCACACCCGGCTCTCAAACGTCCCTGCTCTGGAATCTATTCTTTATAAACCATCTTGTCTGCTGTTCTAGCAAGAGGAATAGAAAACAGACCCAAACACTACCTTCTGATTTAGCACCTAGTAATTGTTTATCTCGTGCAATATTTAAAAAAAAAATTATATGCTTCCTATGATACCAAGGAGTTTTGGAATCTGCAGCTCCTTGCTTAGTGTGTATGCTTGGGAGAAGACAACAGCGGAAAGCTACAAATATCAAATTGTAATGGGCAGCTGGAAACATTCAGCTTGCCTTTCTTGGCAAGTATCCAGCCTGGATTTTTTTTTAAAAGTGTCCCTGTGTAACCCAGGCTGGTCTCGAACTCTTGATCCTCCTGCCTTAGCCTCCCAAGTGCTGAGATTACAAGCATGTTCAGCACGACTTTCTCATCCTGGCTTTAACTGCCTGACTGCCTGACTGCCTGATGCCACGGGCATGCTTCCATATTTATTTCACTCTCACGCCCCATTTTACTACCATTTTACACAGGAACTCATTTATCCAACCACAAGCCCAGAATCGCATCTCCTCAGGTCTTCCTGCTACCTCGAGGCAGCAGTAAACTCGACCAAAGTCAGAGGACAACCTATGTGAGGGTTTTGAGAAAACATTCCCAGTGCTGCATGACCCAGCTACTGCTTTGGACTCAGGTTCGGATCCCACCTAGGGAGCTAAGGAGTTAAAACATGAACGTCCCTAATCATCTATACTAGGAGTCTGAGATTTCGGGAATTGCTTGAGGATGGCGGCCCTTGGCTTCACTTCCTATTTCACAACGGAAATCCCACACTTCGGTGGGACGACAGATCCTTCCGCGCTGGATCTAAATGGATTGCTTCGGAGCTGGTGGAGACCAGGAACCACACCTCCTCCGGGAGACCCCGCGCAGACCGGAAGTGGGCGGGTCCGAGCCCTCAAAAAACATTCGTGATTGGCTGGAGGCACCTTAGCTCCCCGCTCTTCTGCGGGGACAACGCCCTCAGGCTAGGCATGAAGGCGGCTGCATCGGTGGTGACGGCTGCTGCTCCTGCGATGGAGCCAGGCCCCTCTGTGTCCCCCGGGCCTTCGCGCTCCTTCAAAGAGGAGCTGCTGTGTGCCGTGTGCTACGACCCGTTCCGCGACGCAGTGACTCTGCGCTGTGGCCACAACTTCTGCCGCCGGTGCGTGAGCGGCTGCTGGGAGGTGCAGACGACGCCCTCGTGCCCGGTGTGCAAGGAACGAGCGGTGCCCGGGGAGCTGCGCACCAACCACACGCTCAACAACCTGGTGGAGACCTTGCTGCGCGAGGAGGCCGAGGGCGCGCGCTGGACCGGTCGCCGGTCCCCGCGCCCCTGCCGCGCGCACCGTGCCCCGCTCACGCTCTTCTGCGTGGAGGACAAGGAGCTGTTGTGCTGTGCCTGTCAAGCCGACGCCCGGCACCAGGAGCATCGTGTGCAACCCATCAAGGACACTGCGCAGGACTTCCGGGTGAGCACCGCGCCAGCCCGCCCTAGAGACCCCCCCCCCCGCTACCCCTCCCTTCACCAGGGCCTAGCAACCATCTTGCCCCCTGTCCAGGCCCGTCTGAACAATGCTGGAGTGGTACGGTTTTCAGACATTCGGGCTTGGCGCGGTCAGTTTAGAAATGGAAAAGGCCAGAACCTAAAGCCTTGAGATTTCCCCAGCCCAGCAGTGCCCCCACGGGTTACAGAGCCATAAGAAAGGCCTTTGGCGCTGGACTGCTGCTTTACTCCGATTACTTTTTTAGTATCCAAATATCAGGAGTTCCAGTGGCTATAATTAAACCAAAAGCAGCTGACACGACAGAACTAGCATGGCGGGGAAGGGTGGGTGTCGGTTCTGCAGGAAATCTAGCTAGGCGAGTACTTTACCTCGCAGCTGCACCCCAAGCCTAGTTTTGATTTTGAGCCAAGCTCCTAAATTAGCCAGGCAGGCCTTGAACTTTTCTTTGCTTACCTCAGCCTTGTGAGTGGCTGAGATTAACAGGCCTGTGGCACCAGACCCAGTGAAAAAGTCTTTGTTCTAAAACAGAAAAAAAATTGTTTTAGTACACAAGGTCAGACATTTTCGATAACTATTCGGCCTAATCGCTTAGAAATGCATGCTCCATTGCTTTACATAACACCCATCCTGGCATATCGACTTAATTTTTTTTTAAGGGTTTCTGAAATGTCCATTTTACTCTGGCAATGTCTTGTTTTAGAAGAGAAAAGCTCTTTTAAAGTCAGGAATGTACTGGAACAGCTAAATTTGTTTCATTAGCTGCTAATTCATGGGTCAGAACCACAGTTGGGAGGGCCCAGGGTCAGCTGCTAGGAAGCCTGACATGGTGAAGAGGAGATCCTGCAAGAGCCCAGGGTGCACATCTTCAGACGCCCTTTCTCCACTTTGTGAAATGCCCTTTTGGAATCTCAGCAGAGTTGACGGCAGCTCCATATAGAGTGGAGGTGGAGCAGATGGCTACCATGTACACACATGTTCCGACAGTCATCCGTCCTCTTGGCTCAACAGCGGTCCACAGTGCCTCCTGTTCCCTCATTCACTGGCTGATGTGCTAGATCTCTATTTGGCATAGCTGCAGGAGACAGCCATGGGCTTGGGTCCTGGTTCGAATCCCCTGGGGCTAGCAAAGGTACAGATTGGCATGGGTGGTATGTCCTCAGAACGGGTTAAAGCATCAGCTGAAGGCCCGAGAGAGCACGGGCCTGGAGACTGACTGCCTTCTTTCTATTCTTGCTGGGTTCCTTGTATTGGAAGGCCTCAGGAACACTAGAAGTAAGGCAATGTTAATAATTGCCACTCTCTGGGAGCTTCTAGCAAAAGTCTCAAGAACCTAGAGACATTAACCAGGTGAAGGAGGCTGGGGGTGGGGGGGGGGGTTGCAAGAAGATGCAGCAGCATATAGAAGGTTCTAGAAGAGAGAAAGCTTTGGACACCAGGTGAAGCCAGGAAGCCAAAGTCTCATTCTTCATTTTAGAATGGTGGTGTGAGGCCAGTGGGTGGTCCGTGTGAGTGAGTCTTAAAGAGCAGGGGGTGGGCCAATCTGAAAGATCCCAGGAGTTCTCACACTATGTGCTCAGCCAGAGGCACTGTGCCCTATTCATTTATTTATTTGTGAAATAAACATACTGAGGACCCCTTTGATTCTTACACTCTGTCCTAGGTATTCTGGCTGCTTAAAACCATACATAAGGCAGCCAGACCCTCTGTTCTAGTTAATTTTATCTCGGTTATCTGAGGGAGTTTCAGTAGAGGGGGTTGCCCAGAATAGATCAGCCAATCAGAGAGATTTGTCTAGATTGATGATTGATGTGGGAGGGCCCAGTTCATTGGTCCTGGATAGTGTAAGAGCAGTGTGTGTACTGGGCCCTCCCACACCAATCAGAGGAGCTGTCTGATGGACAGCATTTGTCCATTATTTTCATAGTTTCTGCATTAGTTCTTGCTTGATTTCCTGCCCTGACACCCCTCAGTGGTGGTGTATGACTAGGAACTATGAGCTGTAATAGACCCTTTCTTCCCAGAGTTGCTTTTGGTTGTCGTGGCAACAGAAACCAAACAACACTGTTTACAGAAGTTGACATTTCAGAGGAGTTGGTGAGGCAGTCATTAGATAAAATGATGGATGTGGATTGTTGAGAAAGCAGGCAGCATAGGACGACCCACTACCAGGTAAGAATGGTGAGATTGTCCCTGCTGGGTACCCTCAGGAATCCCAGAGGTGGGTGCTTAGAAAGATCCCTTTGGCCTCCATGTTGATAATCCAGTAACAATAATCTTTGAGGACTTGCTTACTCTGTGTTAGATGCCCCGAAGCATTAACAGACTTTAATGCCCACAGAAATCCTGGAGCTGTATGACGGCTAATCTTGGTGGCAGCACAGTACAACTTCTCCAGTGTCTGCAGTCTTCCTGTCAGTAAACCCTTTCACAGGTTCATCACGTGGTGGCCTCCTTAGGAGGTGGTAAGTTAGGAGGTAGGGCCTGACTTGAGGAAGGTGGTTTGTGGTAACCGTTCTTGGAGACTGTGTAAGCTCCTTTCTCTGCTTCTTGCCCACCTCTGTTCCACCACCTCTAATCCCACCCCAGTGAGGGACCCAGCTGATACTTTCAAAACAGCAAAATGAAGAATTCCTTTCTTTAGTCATCCTGTTGGGTTTGTGGTTTGCGGCCTGCAAAAGTAATAAAGGTGGTGCGTGTTGGCTTTTCTATCACTACTGCAGGGCAGACCCACTCATGGGGCACTGAGGGGGATGTTAATGAGCTGGGACTTTGTCCTAACACAGTGGGACCTGATGGAAGGAGGGCTAACAAGATTTTGGAACATGTCATAGTGGATCAATCCAGAGCTCAAGAAAGACCCTAAATGCTCAGAGGGACTTTAGGAAGTCTCTCAAGTACAGTGTTCACAGGTTTGGATAGATACACATTGTGTGTGTGTGTGTGTGTGTGTGTGTGTGTGTGTGTGTGTGTGTGTGTGTGTGTGTGTGTGTGTTTATGAGGGCGTGGTTTGTGTATGTCTGCATAGGCTGGAGGTGGGCAGAGGTAGTGGCAGCCTGTCCTTCTTTCCTCTCTGTCTGTCTGTGTCTGTCTGTCTGTCTGCCTGTCTCTCTCTCTCTCTCTCTCTCCCCCCATTTCAACACTGGGCCTCACACTAGATTTGAAGTTCTATTTGAGCTAGGTTTGGCCATTGAATTCCAGGGATGCAGAGCTGAGAGAGCTTACAGGTGTGTGGGTGCTCAGGACCAGACCTGAGCTTCTCTTACTTGGATAACACACACTTTACCGGCTGACTCACCTCCCCGACCCCACGTTTCTTCTCAAAGGGAAAAGTATCCCAGCAGGATGGCTTAGATGTGTTATTGCTTATGAGTGCATGGACAAAGTTCCTCGTACAAGCAGTGACCAAGAAGTTGATATACTGCGTCTCAGTAAAACTAAAATCAGTGTAATTCTAGCTGGGACATTAGTTTGAGGTTGTTTGCATTGGTGAAATTAAATCTTTATCCTTGGCAAAGAACTATTAGGTCAATTTTCTGTTTATTTCCAAGCAGCAACCTGGCTAGCCATCCAAATGGAGGTTCACCACACTCTTGGAGAGAGCAGGGTCCTTCCCCTATGCACTTCAGATTCCCTTCTCTGGAGTGGACTCTCGAGTGTGCACTGGTGAGAGATAATGTGATGAACAACCCATGGTGTGCGGATGAGTGCAGACTCTGGGGCAGAGTGAGTACTCAGTGGACAGAGGTCACCATTATAATTAGCATTGGATTTGTTTCTGAAGAAGTCTCTAACTCATTTATGGAGTATAGAGAGGAAAGGATAAAAGTGGAGAGAAGTTAATAGGCCTTGAATACAAAAGGTAGGCAGAACCAACTTAAAACTCAAAAGTGTGTCTTCCCAGCTTAGCGGCAACAATTAAGAGTTTAAAAGCACTGAAGGGCTGGAGAGATGCTTGGCAGTTAAGAGCACTAGTTGCCCTTAGAGAGGACCTGAGTCTTGTTCCCGGCACCCACACGGCCGCTTACAACAGTCTGAAACTCTAGTTCCAAGGAATCTGACATTCTCTTCTGAGCACTGGGCACTAGTCACACATGCAGTTTTCACAGTCACATGCAGACAAAACACCCACACACATAAAATAAAAATTTTCAAAAAAACCAAGTGTTTGAGCACCTTCCTTAAACTGATGTTTATGTGTGTTCCTTGTTCAACAGAAGTGATTTTATTTTTTAAAATTAAGCAGGATGCAAGAGAAATGGCTAAATGGGTCAGTACTTACTGAGTGCTTGGCTCAAGGTCAGATTCCCAGAACTAACATAAAAAAATGAGATCACATGATTACCTGAACTTTAGCTCTATTGTGGGGCAGAATGAGGAGATCCTTAAGAATTGCTGAGTACTGGTCTAGCTCTAGATTTAATGAGATACTTTGTCTCAATTATGGTAGACTAAGGCCCAGGGGACATTGAGGAGAAGCCAGACAACCAGTGAGTTTGCTGTGAGTCTGTCTTCTAGGAATGTCAAGAGTGACCCTCGTGTCTCCCCAGTATGACCACCTGAGCATGAGCCCAGCAAGGGCCACACGAGCAGACATTCCAGAGTGGATGGGAGAAAGATCACGGAGCCGCAACCCTATACAAAGAGCTACAGGCAACTCATGTGGTGGGGTAGTTCTAAGTGCAAGAGCGCACCAACTGGTCATCCAGTACCAAATGTTTACCCCTGAAAAACACATAGACAAGTAACATTACACAGACTGAGCGGGTTTATTTAGGACATTATGTGTATATAAATATATGTATATGATGGCATAGGAAAAAGGTTATGAATTTGAAAGCATCCAAGGAGGGTTTGGAAAGAAGAAAGGGAAGGGGGTAATTGTCAAAAAATCGAAAATGACTGATTGTGATGGGGAATGAAAAGAGTGGGACACCTACCTGCACACCTGTGGGTGCATGCATATCCAAAAGAAAAAGTAGGAAGGACTAGCTGGGTGTGATTGCTTCCGCCCATGATCCTTCCACCTGGCAGGGGGATCACCATGAGTTCTAGAACAGCTTGGCCACATTGTGAGTTTAGGCCAGCCTGTGCTCTGTAGTGAGACCTTTGTCAGAAAGTAAAACAAATAGAGCATGAGTTTGCTGTGTTTCTTATCCTAGCACCATTAAAGGAAAAGGTGGGTGTAAAGGCGTGTTTAGGCGAGATCTCATTTGAATATTTCACCTCTTGGGAAATGACTGGAACAGACCACACTGTCAACCCTTTTTATAAGGGCCATCCATAGAAAAGTCCAGTTGGGAAAACTAGAGAGTGAGCCAGTAGCCATGGCACCTTGGTGGTACCCCCCAGTTCTGTGCTTCCAGAAACAAACAAGTGGAGCTGGCTGTTCTTGGCTGTACTATGACCAGTTGGGCAGAGCCCCACTTCTGGAACGCCTGAGCCCTGCTCCCCACCTGCAGCAGGGCTGGGTTAGAGACCAGAGGTGGGAAGCAGCGTACAGTTGTGCAGTTCAAGGTTGGGGTTTTGCTGAGCTTCCAGCTGTGCCCACAGCCCTTGGACACACTGGCCTCCCTGGCTTGTGGTTGCACTCCACAGAGGAACTCCAGTGCTAACTTGTCCGGTATCCCCCCACATTAGGCCAAGTGTAAGAACATGGAGCACGTACTTCGGGAGAAAGCCAAGTCCTTCTGGGCTCTGAGGCGCACCTATGAGGCCATTGCCAAGCACAATGAGGTAAGTGGGTGCTCTATTGTAGTAAATATTTGATCTCAATGGGGGTTTTCACCCTGCCTTTGGGTATTCAGATCCCAGATAAAAGATGTACAGCTTCTATATAATAAGCCTTCATTAGCACTAAAGCTGGCTAGATAACTACCCTAGCTATTAGAATTTACCTTCCATCAATAACCCTGAGTTATAACTTGCTGTGTTTCTTCTGGGCAGCTCTTAGCTCCAACTGGCCAGCCTTCATAGCCATGTTTTCTTGATTCTTCTTTGTCTTCTGTCTCCCCTTTCTCATGGTCTCTTCTTCTACCTAAGCCCAGGAACCAAAAAGACCCGCCTACCTCTCTTTTGGCCAGCTACAGTCTGTAGGCATCTTTATTCTCCAGTCAGGGATAACTTGGGGAAACAAGGTTACATAGAGTCACTTGGGTCTAGGTGGGGATTCTCTCTTCCTTGGGGGCAACCAAGCCTGGAGGGGGGGGGCAGTATTTAGCATTACAATACATAGCAAAAGACCAAACCTCAACAGGGACAGGCCAGGTGGGGCACCTTGAGGACTGAGTCCCTGACATTGGCCCACTCAGAATTGGTCTCCACTGAGGCTTCGTGGATCGGGCTCTTCTGTCACTAAAGAAGGCCATGGCCACAGCAGCAGCCACAGGAGTGGACCAAGAAGCCACCTTCATCATCCACGCTGGGAGTTAAAGATTATTTCTATGACTGTCACACATCACTGGCTCACAAACCAGTGGTAACCAGGGCTCCTTAGAGATCATGCCATCCCTCCCAGTCCCCTGTGCACTCATCAGGTATCCTGTCCCATCTCCAGAATGTACCATGTCTAACTCCCCACTCCATAGCTGTGACTCACCTGGCTTTCCACCTGCCTCAACTCTGTCGCAGCCATTGTCCAGGCACTAGAGTTGTTCTTAAATTCTCAGTTCATATGTTCTTTCTGGGACGTGCTCCCTGGTCACAGTTTCCAAGGTAGCCATCCCTCACTACTCCAGGGCACGTGTCCCTAGACAGCTAACTGCAGTTTAAAATTTTACTTTTATCTCCTCCTGTCAGAATGTAAGGAATTAAAGCACATTGATTAGCCCAGTGTCTGGCACAATGAGACCTTGACTTGGGCACACAGGTACTGGAGAGTCAGATGAGTCCAGGTGGGCAGCAATTGAAGTAGCGCACCAGGTAGAGTCAGAAACAGGTTACTGCACTCTGGAGGGTCAGGGACAGCAGCAGCAAGCTCTGACATAATGGGCTGACCAGCAGAACAAACCCAACCGCGTGTGCCCAGGGAGTCCCTTAGCCCTGCCAAGAGAAAAGGAGCGTTCCTTCTCCATGCACTTTCTGAGTGGAGCGTTCAGAGTGACGTGTGGAAGCATCCCTGACGAGAAGCCGTTTGTGATGTCTCACAAATCAACAAGCTGTGTCTTCAGAGACATGTGCATGCTGTCACGTGTATTAGTCAGGCTTCTCTAGAGAAAAGAATGTGCCCTTCATTTCTGAATTTCAAATAATTCTAGATGTAGTCAAGTTGACAACTGGGAATAGCCATCACAATGTCAGAGCCCCAAGTATGTGCTGAACTGAAAGTCTAGTCTGAAAGTGGAGTCCCACTACTAGTGGAGTGCTGCTAGAAGATACCTTTCCAGATGTTTGGGGGTTTGGGTTTTGTTGTTGTTTGTTTGTTTTGGTTTTTTTGGAGACAGGGTCTTGCTGTGTATCCCTAGCTGGACTTGAACTCACTTGTCTGCTGAGCGCAGAGTGCTCCTCTCCAGTTGTTTCATTGTTCTAGTAACTGAGGGTGGACTGTGTTGATCAGTGATAATATGTTGCACAGTTTTCCTAGTGCTATACCCTCAGTGAATTGAATTTTTTGTTGTTATTTTTCATTATCTTCTTAGAACCATAATGTGTACTAAACTTTGAATCCCTGCTGAGGATATCCTGCTCAAACTAGAGCTTATGCTTTATGTTGTTTTTCTAGTGATCATCTTAGAGTCACGTGTATCCGTTTCCCTGTGTTAACGAGTTAGCACATGCTCTACTTCAGTTTCTGTCGCTGTGACAAACATCATGACCACAAACAACTTACAGGAGGAAAGAGTTAATTTCAGCTTTGTAGGCCACGGTGTCACTGAGGGACATCAGAGCAAGAACTCAAGGCAGGCTTGCTGGCTGTTCCATAAAGCGTAACCTCTGACCAAAGAACTTGCTTCAGCACTGCAGCAGGAACCATGGGGGATGCTGCTTGCTGGCTGGCTGGCAGAACAGCACAGAGATAGAACCTCTCACAGTGGCCTTGGGTGATCTTGGCAGTTTCTCATTCAAGGCTTGTCTCTCAGATTGGGTGTTTAATCCTAGCAATGAGGAGGCAGAGGCAGGTGGATTTCTTTGACCTCAAGGATAGCCTGGTCTATATAATGATACCCTGCCTCAAAATACAAAAAGTTAGGTTCAGTGGACATTCAATCATTTTCCTTCTGTGAGCCTTTCGAGGTTCGTGTAATAAGAGTGATTTCCTCTTTCCACAGACTATTTCTTTGCTTCTCTGAGGATCCATGTGGTTTGTCCTCAGTGTTTCCATGGTTATGACTTACAATGCAGGTGTCATTAAAATAAACATTTGACACAGCCAGAGTAAAGCCTCTCATTTAGACATATTCAAGACCTTGGGCTTTGAAGGTAGATAACTTGTAGAAGTTTATCTTTCATTTCTGTCTTTAGGACTTACCTTACTGTCGAGGAGCCCAAAAAGGAGAACACTGATCAGGGAGGGGAAAAGGGGGGGGGAGGCTGCCATTTATAAACAGTGATTGCAGCTTTGAAATTACCAAACCTGTCTGTCCCTTTTGACTCTGGACCTTCATGTGTACCCTGGGCTCTGTGTCTGGGGCTCTTCATGTCCTACCTAGAGCATTGAGTTGCTTTGCTAAAGTGATCCCCAGCCAGGATGTCCTCAACCCTGCCTGACCGTGCTGGCTTCTCCCTGCTCTGGTGCAGGTGCAGACAACTTGGCTAGAAGGCCGAATCCGGGATGAGTTTGACAAGCTCCGAGATTTCCTGAGGGTGGAGGAACAAGCCACCGTGGATGCCATGAAGGAAGAGAGCAGGAAGAAGCACCTGCTGGCTGAGGAGAAGATGAAGCAGCTGGCGGAGCAGACCGAGGCACTGGCTCGAGAGATTGAGCGTCTGCAGATGGAGATGAAGGAAGACGACATGACCTTCCTCATGGTAAGGGGCTCTGGGGGTGGGGGAGGGTCGGGGCCAGCAGCTCACACCACAGGCCCTGCCCAGCAGTCTTTCTGTGGAGGAGGAGGACCTTACCGGCATGCCTTGTGGCAGAACTAGGCTTGGCCGCTGAGACTCCTACCTCCACCCTTTACTACTGCTGCTTTCTAGTTGGTTGGTTGTCTCTACCGCTAATGAAATAGGCAAATTGTGTAATACTTTAAGCTGTAAAGTTTTTATTACATCTTTATTTATTTACTGTAGATGAGTGTCTTAGGGTTTATTTGCCATGAAGAGACACCATGACCACAGCAACTCTTACAAAGGAAAATATCTAATTGGGACGGGCTTACAGTTCAGAAGTTTAGTTCATTATCATCATGGTGGGAAGCATGGTAGCATACAAGCAAACATGGTGCTAGAGAGGTAAGTGAGAGTTCTACAGCTGACAGCAGGGAGAGACAGTGAGCCGCTGGGTCTGCCTTGAACTTCGTAGGTGGTGGTGGTGGTGGTGGTGGTGGTGGTGGTGGTGGTGGTGGTGGTGGTGGTTTTTGGCGTTTGGTTTTTGTGTGTTTGTTTATTTTTATCCTCAGTATCTACCCCCACCCCCACCCCCACCCCCGTGCGGTGCTGGATCTGTAGCCTAGGCTTTGGGAATGACAAGTGCTCTTACTAAGATGCCTCTATCCTTTATTTTCTCTTTGTTTTTTTTTTTTTTTTTGGTGGGGGGCGGTTGGGGGACTGGATCTCTCTTGTTAAAAAAAAAAAAGAATGATTTTAGGCTGAGGAGATGGCTCAGTCAGTAAAGTACTTACCTTACAAGTACGAGGATCCCAGCTGATCCCTGGAAGCCACATAGAATACGCTGAGCATGGTAGCTCATGCTGGTATCTTTTTTTTAAAAAAAAAAAAAGCTTAAATTATTACACAATTTGACTATTTCATTTAGGAGTAGAAAGACAACCAACTAACCAACCAACTAGCCAACCAACTAACCAACTAACCAATCAACCAACAAAAACTGCAGCTTTGTGGCCCACCAGCCTGGCCTGCTTGGTGAGATCCAGGGCAGTGACAGACGCTGCACCAGAGAACAGGCATCGAGCAGCCGAAGGATCAGCTGTGGTCCCCGGCTCCCTGAGACGTGAGCGCGCGGGCCCGCACGCACCCACACACGCACCCAAGCATGCACCCACGCATGCGGGCGCAGAAAGGAAATTCTGTTCTTCCTTTAAAAACATGATTTTTCTTTCTTCCCTTCATTGATTTTGCCCTTCCTTGCAGAGAAGTTTCCCAGATTTGATAGCTCATTTATAAATCAGTCCCTTTTGATGCCAAGTAGTTCCCTCCTGCACTGCGTTTTACCTGTCTGGTTGTCCTTCCATTCTCACTTGAGTTACTTCTGCCTTTGCCTACCATGGGCAGTAAGACTCTAAACCTGTGTGCACTGGTTTTGTATGGACATGTTTGTACTTTTAGGTGTGTATCCAAGGGATTTCTGGATTACTTGGTAATTCTGCTTTAACCCATTAAGGGCTGCTAGGCAGTTTTACCAAAGTAGCCACACTATTTTGTCTTCCCACCAGCAGAGAGCGAGAGTCAAGTTTCTATACCTCTTGTCCACTTTTCCCCATGGCCTTCCTTGTGAGTGAGCTGTGGTCTCATTGTGCTTCCAGTGTGCATTCTCTGGATAACTGATGACACTGGGCATCTGTCTTTTCAGTGGCTTCCTGGTCATTACTAGCTCTTCCTTAAGATGTCTGTTTAATTTATACAGTTCTTTCCTCCCTTCTTTTTTTGTTTGGTTGTTTTTGTTGTTGTTGTTTTGTTTTGTTTTTTGAGACAGGGTTTCTCTGTGAAGTCCTCACTGTCCTAGAGTTCACTCTGTAGACCAGGCTGGCCTTGAACCCAGAGATTCACCTGCCTCTGCCTCCCGAGTACTGGGACTAAAGACGTGCATGCACCCACATGCCTAGCTAGACAGTTTTTAATAGGGTTGTCTGTTGGTGGTTTAGATGTGAGAGTTTGCTCCTTTTGTGCTCCAGTGTAACTCTTTTGTCTCAGACTTAGCTTTGCAGTTTGGTCTTACATGTATTTTAAGGGGTTTTTGTTTTGTTTTGTTTTTGTTTTTGTTTTTGTTTTTTTTTTTCTTTTTTTTCGGAGCTGGGGACCGAACCCAGGGCCTTGTGCTTGCTAGGCAAGCGCTCTACCACTGCGCTAAATCCCCAGCCCCTTGTTTTTGTTTTTAATGTAACACAGGCAGAGGCTTTTCTCTTTTTGGTGGTACCTACATGTCTGCTAAGAAGACAGTTGTATTAACTTACCTTGGTTCCTGTAGAACTCTGACATCGTCTACATTGTCACTTCCGTCCTCGTTACTCCTCATACCTCCATCACAGCAGCTTTTGTAGCAAGTGCAAGGCTTCCAACTTGGTGGTTTTTAAGGTTGCTTTTTATTTGGGATTTCTTGAAACTCCATATGAATTTTAGGATCAGTTCTAAGTTTTGCTAAAGAAGGCCCCGGGCCTCGTGGATACTGAGCAAGGTCTCCCTCCCACTGCGTGTCTTCACCCTGGCACCTGGGACTGCCAAGGGATGACACTGAATCTGAGATGAGATCCCCACAGAGTATGTGACAGCTGAATGATGTCAGGTCTGCTCATCATGAGTGGGGGTTACCTGACAGCTCTTGGTCAGAAATTCCCTGCCTTCTCTTAGTCTGTGTCTCTGCTTTTATTTTTTTGCCAGAAACACAAGAGCCGAAAACGCCGGTAAGTTGCCAAACCTTATGGGGACGGGAGAGGGTGAACAACTGGAAAGCCAGGGCTACACTGTCCCAGTAGTGGAAGGGCTAGGCAGGTAGCAGATCCAACTGGGTGGAATCCAGAGGGAGCGGTAGAGGCCAGCCAAGGGGAGCTCTTTAAGGGCATTCCAGTTCTGGTTGCCATGGAGGCAGGGAGTTGTTTCGGAGCATAGAGGTCAGTACTCTCCACAGGGATTTACAGCACCAGGCACATGACTCATGTTTCTCAGTTGTCAACAGGCTGGTTTTGGCTGGCTTCCTGCCTCTGGAGTTCTTGGCTGTGGGTGGGTACTTGCTGGGCTCTCCACGATGGGTAAGAAGAGCGTGTCCTGTCAGAAGATGAGAGTCAGTGCTCTGGGTTGTGATGGGTTCCCAGGCTCTGCAGGAGCTCAGCAAAGGCCACATAACGTCTTTTGAATTCAGTCACTACTAAGGCCCTTCCAGCTTGGACCTCTCTGAGCTGAAATGGGATTTCTATCCATGAGGATGGCAACTAGGTTGGAGAGCCTCCCCATGTGTCTGTTTCCCAGCTGTTCAGGATTGAATCTTCCTGCTGATCCTGAAGGGCTCTGGCAGCCCCGTAGGCTCCTGCTGGGGGACCGATATCCAGGAAACTTAGGTCTGAGACAAGGCAAGCAGTCTTGTTGCCTGCTTGTAGTCAGTGCAGCCAGGGGTCCTGGCCCCGGCCCCATCCAATGCCAAGTCTTCCTCTACCAGGCTCTTCTGCACCGTGGAGCCAGCACCTCTCCAGCCTGGCTTGCTTATGGACGCATGCAAGTATCTGGAGTCCTTGCAGTACCGAGTCTGGAAGAAGATGCTTGGGTCTGTTGAATCGGGTAAGGACACGCAGCAAAATGCTCCAGGCAAATGGAGAGCATCCTGTGCTGCAGAGACCTGGCCTAGCCTCTCAGCTCTTCTCTCTGCAGCCATTTCTAGGCGGGGCCAAGGGCCCTCCTGATTTGACCCACTTGAGAAAGGCTAACACTCCTTTCTGTTTTCTTAATGCTAACATTCATGATGACAGACCCAAGTCCAGGTCACCTATCCCAAAGTCACTCCAACTCTCTCCTGCCAGTGTGCCCTGGTTTTATACCCAGAAGTGGCATCAACCCGGGGGATTGTTACTTGATCATCTTAGGTGTCCCAGGAGTGTGTGAACCTTCCAACTTCGCAGTACCTGCCTATGTTAGTCTCCTTGGCTGCTCTAACAGAGGACCATAAATTGGCTTAAATAACCAAAGTCTATTCCTATAGTCTTGGAGGCCAAAAGCTCATTCCCAAGGAATAGCTAAAACTCTGCTCCTCTGATCTGTGGGAAGGCCTTTAGACTTTGGCATTTGCTGTATTGCTTGGGTATCCTTGGGTTGTAACTGCCAAGCTGGCCCCTGCCTTAGCTGGTGACGTGACAAATCCTTCTGCTGACTCTATCTTTCTCTCTGTTCCTAGTGCCCTTCAGCTTGGATCCCAACACAGCTGCTGGCTGGCTCAAAGTGGCTGATGACCTCACGAGCGTCATCAACCATGGCTACCGTGTGCAGGTGGAGAATCCAGAGCGCTTCTCCTCGGCACCCTGCCTGCTGGGCTCTCAAGTTTTCTCCAAGGGCTCCCACTCTTGGGAGGTGGATGTGGGTGGCCTGCCGAGCTGGCGAGTGGGCGTGGTGCGGGTGCAGGCACATGCACAGGCACAGGCTCAGGCTGATGTCGGTGGTGAGGGCCACTCACACAGCTGTTACCATGATACACGCTCAGGCTTCTGGTACCTGTGCCGCACTCAGGGTGTGGACGGAGACCACTGCATGACTTCCGACACAGCCACAGCCCCTCTGGTCCAGGCCATGCCGCGCCGTCTGCGTGTGGAGCTGGAGTGTGAGGAGGGTGAGCTGTCCTTCTATGACTCTGAGCGCCACTGCCATCTGTATACCTTCCATGCCCACTTTGGGGAGGTGAGGCCCTACTTCTACCTAGGGGCCTCTCGGGGTGATGGTCCCCCAGAACCTCTGCGCATCTGCCACCTGCGTGTCTCCATCAAAGAAGAGCTGGACATCTGAGCTGCGGGAGTTGGTAGCCCACCACTGACACTCGTGCAGCATCACGCCTTTTCTTAGTTCCAAGTCCGCCTATGCCTCTGTCTTTATTTTTAGTCCTTTTTCTGCCCAAAGTTAAGAGCCCCCCAGGAGGTGCTTGGCTGAGCTTAGGCTCTGTGGAATCATGCTACCTTCAGGATGTGGGCTTCATTTCCTCTGTCCTTGCATTGCTGGTATACTGTTTTCTTGAAGGAAGGCATTATAATGCAGGTGTGACTATTTTGAGTCTGTCATTTATGTTTCTAGGAAAAGGTCCTTGTCAGGCCATACGGGGAAGCCCCAGGATTGGTTGATCCAAGAGTGGGCAAAGCCTTCACCTAGGCTCTCCCATCTCAGTAGGGCAAGTTAGGCATTGTCAGCCTAAGTGAGCAAACATGGCTCACTTTGGCATCTGGTCTGAAGCTTGAGAGTTCCCCTGTTGGCCCCACACAGACTGGGGTGATTAGGACAGGATTTCTCTGGGAACTCGGGGTGCAAGGTACTCTGGAATACAGCTCAGAGTTAGTGGGTGTCACAGGAAAGGCAACTCTGGAGCCAGCTTCAAGTCAGTGACACAGAGGCCATAGTACCAGAATGCAGTGAGAAGACAGCTGGTGCTGGGCTGGGACCAGAGCCCTGCTCTGCTGCTCTTTTGAGCTAACTTCCTGTCGGCATGGAATCAACATTGATTGGTCAACTCATGCTTTGAAAGTTCTCTGAAACTTTGTCCAGTTTTCTAGAACACTTTTAAAAAATTAACTTGTTTGTCCTCTTTCTCTCTTGGGGCCTGTGTTTCCACATCTATGAATTGACAGTAGTCCTTGGAAGTCAGTGGAGGAAGGTATGAGGAGGGGCCTCAGTGGATGCTGCTTCAGTCAGGAACTGTTGGTCTGGGAGGCCAGTCCTGTCCTTGATGCCCTTGTCTTCATTGGCTTCAGCCATTGTTCTTGCTCTGCTCTGTGCAGATTTCACTTTTCCTTGTGTGCCCCTCCACCTTTTCTTTCTCACTCATGCCTATAGATGGAGTCTAATTGCCAGCTAACCAAATCCCAAGTTGTGTCTTAAGGAGAAATAGCACCTCAGGGGTGCACCGTCATAGTCAGGAACACATTGCTGACCTAGGACCTAGCATCCCAATTTCAGCCTGCACCCCTCATTACATAAGACTTCTTTTAAACCATGCCGCTTACCCACTAATTGGCTCTAACTAGGTCATGCGCATTGATTATCTAACAAGTGGGGACACAGAAGAACCCCTGGTGCAGGCCAGGCTGGGAGCAGGGACAGTGTTGGCAAGCCAGCTTATGAGTGTCAGATGCTTGGGCACCACGGGTGTGAAAAGGTATGCCTGCTATGATGTATGTGTCCAGTTTCTCTAAAGAAACTCTCCCTGAAGTTACTCTTAATTTTAATTTTCACCTTAGTTCTTTTTAAATAGGGTAATTTTAATGACCTAGAATCTTTTAGAAAGATTTTACTTGACCCACAACTGACATGTTTCTTTCAGAGCCTTTGTAAACACAAATTCTTTCTGTAACTTGTACCTGACTCGATCCTTCCCATTGTAAGACTATCGTGTGCAGTGAATGTGCTGTGTAGTTTGTTAGTTGGTGGACATTTCGCTTGTTGCAGTGTTTAGCTATTATGAGTTCTGCTATGAAATTTGTGTGCAAGTTTTGTGTGGATGTGTCTCTTTTGATTCTCTGTCATATACCTTGGAGTCTGTTTTCCAGGTCATATGATAATTATTTTAAACCCTTTGGGGACTTGCCACGCTGTTTGTAAGAGAACCGTTCCATTTTCTACTCCCGCCGGCAGCAGGTGAGGGCTGGGTTGTAGCGAGTTCTTGTCAGCACTGTCTGCCCTCTCAGCTAGCCGTACTGAGGAAACTGGAGTGTGTCTCATCTGACCTGCAGTTGCCATCCTTGACGGCTGACGAGGGAGCATCTTTTCTCATGTTTGCTGTGTATCTGCTTCAGAGACTTAAGAGTGTTTGCCCCTCAGGTTGTCCGTCTTTCTATTATGAAGTTTTACAAGTTTGTTAATGCATTCTAGATAAAAGTTCCTTTGTGTCAGATGAGTCACTTATAAAAATTTTCCTCCTAATTCAGTGAGTTGCTTTTTTATTGTCTTTTTTTTTATTTTTTTCCCCAGGGGGTGAGAGATGTCTCAGTGGTTGAGATGACTTCTACTTTTCCAGAGGTCCTGAACTCAATTCTCAGCACCTCCGTTGGGTGGCTGACAACCATCTGTAATTCCAGCTCTAGGGGATCTGACACCTGGTACCTGCATGCATGTGTGCACATACAGCCATACAGATAGATAAATCAGTAATCTTTTTAAATGTATTTGTGTGCATGTGTACAGGTGCCTATCAAGGCCAGAGGAGAGCCTCAGGTTCCTTGGAGCTAGAATCACAGGCTGTTGTGAGCTACCTGATAAGGGTGCTGGGAAATGAACTGGGTTTCTTTGGAAGAACAGCAAATGCTCTTAATTGCTGAGCCATTTCTCCAGCCTGCTTTGTACTGTCTTAGTGATGTCCCTTGGTATTCAGAAGCTTAAATTTGGGATATCCAGCACATTTGCCTATCTCTTTTCTTGCATATCCACAAGATCTTGGGCATTGCCCTGAAACCCATGCAACACAAGACCTGAATTTTGGCTCAGTGATGGGTCAGCTGTTGGGGCCCTTGTCTATGAGTCTAAATTCTTTCCAACTCTCTCCTACCCTTTTGTCCTCTTTTTTGTATCTTCATTAATGCTAAAGGTGGCATTTCAGTTTCCCCCTTTGAACTCATCCGAATGATTGCTAGAAGATCCATCCTTCCATGTCCCCTTGGTCACCTTAGGTGGCTCTGTACCCAACCTTGGGTAGATTTCTCCAGTACTGTTTTCAGAGGTCCAATTGCCTGGCCCTGCCTTCGTCACTGAGGTTTTCTGACTCTTACAGGATTCTAGCTAGGTGAATGTTGGTTTACCCTTCAGACATGTCACCTGGTACATAAAGGGCCATTTTCATGACTGTGAACTGATGAGATGAGACCTTTTGGTGCATTGCCCACCCACCCAAGCTCTCTTCATCTGTAGCAGTTGAGAAGGTCTTCCATACCCAGACTTGGTAGTGGAGCTTCCCCACTCCAGATGACAGGAGAGTCCCTCTCTCAGTTTGGGTTTCCATTGCTGTAGACGGCATGACCAGGCCAACCCTTACAAAGGACAATATTTAACTGGGGCTGGCTCACAAGTTCTGAAGTTCAGTCCATTATCACCATGGCAGGAAACATGGCAGTGTCCAGGCAGGCATGGTGCTGGAGCAGCTGAGAGCATCTTGTTCTAAAGGCAAACAAGAGAAGACTGCCTTTCCCACACTGGGTAAAACTTGAGCTTAGGGACCTCAAAGCCTACCCCCACAGTGACATTCTTCCTCTAACAAGGCTACACCTCCTCCAATAAGGCCACACCTCCTAATAGTGCCACTTCCCGTGAGCAAACCATATTCAAACCACCACATTCCACTCCCTGACCCCCACAGGCTTGTTCAAACACATGAGTCTATGGGGGCCATACCTCGCCATAGCATAATGAAAAATACATTTAGTCCAATTTCAAAAGTCCCCATAGTTTATAACAGTCTCAACAATATAAAAGTTCAAAGTCTCTTCTGAGATTCATCACTTAACTAATCCCCTATAAAATCAAAATTTAAAAAGCAGATTACATACCTCTAACATCACAAGATATACATTACCATCCCCAAATGTCCAGATGAGGAAACACTGGACCAAAGCCAGGACCAAACACCAGCCAAGCGAACTCCAAACTGCATGTCCATGTCTGATGTCAGATCTCCAACTCCTTTCATCTTTGTTGACGGCAACAAACTTCTTTGTCCTGGGCTGGTTCCGCTCCGTTAGCAGCTTTCCTCAGCAGGTAGCCCACGGCTCTGGCATCTGGAACATCTTGGGGTCTCCAAGGCAGCTTCAACTTCATACCTTCTTATTCCAGTGTCTGGAATCCACACATGGTCTAGCCTTCTCCGAAGGGCGTAGGTCAGCTCTCCAGAGCTGCCCTCTGTAGCACACTGGTTGACTCCACTTCGCTGCTCCTGCTGTTGGTGATCACTCTATGGTACTGGCATCTCCAGTGCACCAGAGACTTCCACTGCAACTAGACTTCCCCAATAGCCACTCACAGGCTCTCTTCATGGTGCCAAGCCTCAGCTGCTCTCCATGACCTTCTCATACTCTCAAAACCAGTACCACCTGGGTGGCTCTTAAACATTACCAAGTCCTGCAGCATGAGGTACAACCTTGGCTAGAAAAGACTTCCCCAGAAGATTTCACCTCCATGATACTGGTCTCTTCTTAATCACCACTAATTTTTACGCTTGGCTTTCCTGGAACTTGCTCTGTAGATTGGCCTTGAACTTGGTGGTCTGTATTGCTATTTCTCCTGAATGCTGAGATTAAAAGTCTGTACCACCTTGCCTAGACTTAAGCTTTTCTTCACCTGGAACTTGCTCTGTCCCAGGCTGACCTTAAACTCAGAGATCTGTTTGCCTTTGCCTTTTGGGATTAAAGGCATGTACCACCTTGCCTGGGCCTAAGCATTTTATAACCACTTTCCCTCAAGATCCTGATCAAAAGCCTGAGTCCAGCCCCAAGATCTGGGTCACAAGTGTGCCCTCCATTTCTGTATTGTAGTCCATTCCAGATTAAAAGTCCAAATGAAAATAATAACCAGGTAATAATACCCAACGTGAAATACCTATTCCTGTTCAGCTACAAATAAACAATAAGCTAGCTACCTGAGACCACCACTCCCTTGGTCTGTTTATCTCTTTGTACACAGGAGTCAGCCTCTCTTCACTTCCTGGTGCCCCTTTATTACTTGAACCAGCATTTTTCATTTTTCCTTTCTAAGCTTGTTATATGCTTGATCAAAACAGTCTTCATGACATCAAACCAGAGGACAAAGTCTATGCTGGGCTTTTTTTTTTGAGACTTCCTTTGTCAATGCAGTTAGTTGAAATCAATTACCTTAGCCTCAGGGAGATTCTTCAAACAAAAAGCTGCCACTTCATCAAAATATTACAAGAACAGTCTCTAGGCCACATACTGAAATTCTCCACCGAAACATCTTGGGCCAGGTATGCATGATTCACATTGCCCCCAGTACCAATATCTTCCATATTTCAACTAGGATGGTCCATTAAGCCCCACTTAAAGCATCCCACTGCTTTCCAAATGCAAAGTTCCAAAATCCACAACCTTCCAAACAAAAGCACAGTCAGACCTGTCACAGCAATACTCTAGTCCCTAGTACCCACTTCTATCTTTGTTTGGATTTCCATTGCCTAAAAAGTTAGCACAACCAAGGCAGCTCTTATAAAGGATAGCATCTGATTGGGGCCGGCTCATAGGTGCAGAGGTTCAGTCCATTATAGAAGGAAGCATGGTAGCATCTATACAGGCATGGTGTTGGAGCAGCTGAGAATTCTACATCTTGTTCTGAAGGCAAACAGAAGACAAGATCTCTCTTCCACACTGGGCAAAACTTGAGTTTAGGGGTCTCAAAACCCACCCCTACAGTGACACACTTCTTCTAATAAGGCCACACCTCCTCCAATAAGGCCTCCTAATAGTGCCACTTCCCATGGGCAAAGCATATTCAAACCACCACACCTCCTAACTGGGTCAAACTTGAGTTTCCATTGGCCATTTTCCCCTAGTTCCCTCTTACTTTTTGGAGGGTGGGATTTCAGAAGAATACAGTCTCTGCTTCAATATCAGAACAACGGAAGTCTCTGGGACTATAGCTAAAAAGTAGACAGGGTTGGAATTTACTTATTTATGGCCAAATTTCTTTTGTTTATTTGAGACTGAGTCTCTCAGGTCTGGCTGGCCTGGAACATGCTGTGTGGACCAGGCTGGCCTCAGAGATGTACCTGCCTATGCCTCCAAGTGCAACCACACTCAGAACATGGTTTTCTTATTTTTAGAAGATGAGTTTATATTGCTTAGGTGTGTGTGTATGTGCCTGGAGGGACTAGAAGGGGTGTTAGATCACTTGAAGATGGAGTTGCAGGTAATAATGGGCGCCGGGCCTGAACTCCCCCTCAGCAGCAAGTGCTCTTAGCCAGAGCGACCTCCAACCCTGCAGGAATGTCTGAATGAGAACATGATGGCCCTTCTCAGCATGCTCCTGCCCCTGAGTCTCCATCTCCCTGCCACTGTGACTTGGCCATCTTGCTGTTAATTTTTATGGTGAGTGTAAGAGCCACATGACTACCTGTCATTCCTAGATCCAGGGATGTCATATCTTCCAGATGACTATTGTGTGGTTATACAGTCATCCACCACTGTCGGTGGCCTGGGCAGATACACAATTCACCTGTACCCGCTGAGCTGTCTCACCAAACCTTCTTGCAAAGTTTTTGTGAGATTAAAGAGCTTTATGAGATTCCCTACATTTTCTACAAGAGACCATTTCAACTTGGGGGAAATGGCCATTCTACCAGCACATCAAAGATGGGCCCCATGTGAAGATCCTGTGATGTAAGTGGAGTGAAAATGTGTGTGTGTGTGTGTGTGTGTGTGTGTGTGTGTGTGTGTGTGTGTCTAGAAGTTATCGTGGGTGTCATTCCTCAGGAACCATCCCCTGTGTTTCAAGACGGGCTTCCTCCTTAGGCTGGCTAAGCTGGCCGACTAGAGATCCACCTGCTTTTCCCACAAAGCTTTTTATGTGGGTTCTGGGCGTCTAGCTAGGGTCCTCCTCACACTTCCACATCAAACACTTTACCAGATGAAGTGCCTCTTCAGCCCAGGACTGACTGACCAGTTTTAGTGTCTGGTTTTCTCCCTATGTAAGTCTGTAATTGCAGTTCCTTGAAACTGAGGCAAGAGGATCATAATCTCAGAGTGGGACCATCTCCAGATAAAAAGAGCATTGTGGATATAATGCAGTGGTGGAGAGTCACTGCCTTGTGAGGATAGTGCCTCACATGGAACCCTACTGCCACAAAAACGTTCACGACATCTCAGGAACTGGGAATCCTTTAGGTTATATGAAAATAGGATCCTGGGTTAAACATAGAGGTGTGCAGCGTATGAAACAACAAGCCTCTCAAATCTGTGTGTACGATTAGATTATGTTCACTCGGTTGTAACTCCAAAGGTATGGAATGTGCTAGAACACCCTCACTGTGTACTGATCCTCCCAGGCAACCCATAGTCTCAGTTTTCTTCTTAGTCTTCCAAGAGGCTTTGTTTGAGGAACATACTCTATTGATTAGTGTCCTCTGTATGCGCATAACATGGGCTGCAACTTAAAAGCAGCCTGCCCTGCCCTGTGCCTAAGCAGCCTGACCAGGAGCAAGAGGCTCAAAATGAAGAACACTGTTAAGTGAAAATGTAGGGAAGGCATGTTCTCTGTAGGGAAGGCATGTTCTCTGTAGGGAAGGCATGTTCTCTGTAGGGAAGGCATGTTCTCTGTAGGGAAGGCATGTTCTCTGTAGGGAAGGCATGTCCTGCAAGGTGTCATGCAAAGTTCACCTAGTAGATTCCACGCTTTTTGCTTAAATGAGAGTTTTAAAAGGAGGAGAAGCTAAAGCCTTTTAAACCTTAAGAAATGTGTTTCAATTCCAGTCTTCACAACGAAGTCTAGTAGTCCAGTGCCTAGGAAGATAGGGAACTGGGTTGGACAGCCTGGGTTCGAATTCTGCCTCAACTGTCAGACCGAGGGAGAATGATTTTTTTAACCTTAGTTTCAAATAAAAATGGGGGAGCATTCCTATACCCCCAGCATGTATGGCAGTTATGAGGTGGTGTGTGTGCAACACGCATATGCATGTAAGGTCCACTCCTCAGGGGCTGTCCGTCTTGATTTTGGGGACAAAGTCTCACTGGAGCCTGGGGCTTACTGATTAGTCGACACCTACTGGGACCCGCCTGCCTCTCCCTGGCATGAGGATTAGAGGCTCACCACTAAGCCTTGCTTTTCATACGTGTGTCAGAGATTGATGCAGCTCCTCATGCTCTGCTGGCAAGCATTTTACCAGCCAAGCAGTCTCCCCAGCCCCTGGTTATGGGCTTAAAGGTGAGCAGATGTATGCAGCACTGGAGTTGGGTGCATGCCTAGCCTGTGTTGAATTTGCCATTATTTCACTTGGCTGCAGCCATGATGTCAAGTAAACTTGCATACTTGTATCATTTTCTTTACCATGTAATTTCTAGTGCTAACGCTTTGTAAACCGTAGCTGTCACCAGTAAGAATCTGTCTTCGCAGTGGAAGAGACCATCAATTCAAGAATCTGGGTGTGGCACTCACTGACTGGAGGCTTGGGTTTTGTTTTTTGTTTTTTGTTTTTTGGTTTTTTTTGTTTTTTGTTTTTTTTTTTGTTCTGAGCCCGGAGTGAAATGACTGGGTACATCCTTTCAGGCATAACAAAAGAATAGAGGGGAGCAGAGCTGGAGCATCTGTGCATAAAATTAGTGGATCACACAGGATCAAACTACCATCATTTATTTCTGCAGTGGCTCATGAGTACATGTGAGCTGAGTGATAACACCAGATGCTGCCTCCTGCCCACTGAGGGGGCTGCCTTACAGTGATTGGACAAAGACCATTGCCAGTGATGAGAGATACGGGGATCACAGGAGTCTCCAGGTTTCAAGAAGAGAAACCCTGCCCCAGCCACACAGAAGGGCTGAGAAGATGGGTCCATACAGACTGAGACGGAGGGCCCAGGGCTCTCCACTCTTGGGGAAGCCTTCCTGCCATTTGTCCTTGTTTGTGGTTGTCACTTGGATGGGTCTCTTTTGCCAGAAAACAGGCTGAGGAATGCTGGAGATGTGGTTTCCATGGATACCGGGCTGGCTGGTATTTGCATAATTCACTTTGAAGAACAGACAGTCTGGGAACAATGGGGACCCAGAGGAACAGGAAGGTACACAGGAAAGAGTGAGGGATGGGGAACTAGGCTCCGCCTCAGCACTTTTGTAGGGGTGCATTTGAAATCTGTACGCACCCAGCTCTCTGTGGCAGCATGGAAAGGGGTGGAGCATAAACATGGTCCTCACAAGAAACCATAGCTAGTACTGGGGCTGAGTCAATACTGTCACCCCAGAGCCTAGTCATTAGTACAGGCTACCCTTCCTCAAAAACAAATAAGCTAGGACAATTAAAATAATATAAGCTGTTTAATGTTCTAGTCTCCACCTCTCTCAAAATGCCTTACCTCTGGTAGCTCATGCAAAGTATAGCCTTAGATAAGGGAGACTTCTGTCATCTCTTCAGAAGGCCCAGAAGCACCCAGACGCTGCTTCGGTGTCCTGGATAAGCAGGAGCAGAGGGAGAAAAGGAAGCCAGTGAAATCAGGCCAGAGAACAGAGAAGTCCTACAGTCCTGACACCCAAAGATGAGACCTCCCGAACAGACAGGCAGAAGACTAGGGGAAACTAAGGAAGAAACATGGAAGGCAACTCCAGTAACATTGGCAGGAGAGAGGAAAGAACCAAATGGAGAGCAGAAAATGGAAGTTTAATTTAAAACCCACAACAACAAATAGTGAAGCAGCTTATCACATCCCAACAGTCCAGCACATATTTTTAATTATAGGTCACAGAACACCAACATCTAGAACACTGGAAAGGATCACAGCGGAAAAATGCAACAGAGGAATGGCAGGGACAGACAATGCAGGGCAGCCTGCTTTACTGGAGGACAAAGAGCAGGGCAACGAGAAGGAATGCCGAGTTCCGAATCCTAGAATTCTAAGTCACTTCATTCATGTACCGACTGCGTGCCTGCCACAGCACATGTGGAAGTCAGAGGACAGCCTCAGGAATCAGTCATCCTCTGCTACCTTTTGGGAGCCACAGATCAAGCAGATTATCAGACCTGAGGGCAAAGGCATCTGTCTACCGAGCCATTTCTCTGGCTCTTGAGAGGTTATTTTCAGGGGGTAACAGGACACCAGGAAACTGGGCATGGTGTTACTTGCCCATCGTCCCAGGACCCAGGAGGCCGAAGAAGGATCTTGAATTCAACGGCCAGCTTGTGGTACAGAACAGACATCTATCTTAAAACAACAACAAACAAACAACAACAACAAAAAAAAAAAGGGCAGGGCAAACACACACACACACACACACAGCTCCCCTTAGGATTTTTATTTAAAAAAAAAACAGTTTACAAAATATGGAAAAATAGAGGAAATAATCCATATACCAAGACTGAAAGCTAAATAAACACAAGGTCACAAAAGAAAATATGCCAACAAATAGAATTTTTATTTAGAGTTTTCAAAATTCAGCCAGGTGTAGGGACTCAGGTCAGTAATCCTAATGCCCAGGAGACTGAGGCATGAAACCCTGCCCAAGAAATAAGACAGAATCCTGTATTTCTAAAGAAATACTTACTTTTTATTATTTTTATTTTATTTGAAGGCATCTTTTTTTGCCTGCGAACATTATCTGTGTACCATGCACATGTAGTGCCTATGGCATGCAGAGCTCCTGGAACTGGAGTTACAGGTGGTTGTGAGCCACCATGTTGAGCCATTTCTCTAACCCCAAGGCAAAATTGTTAATTAAAAACTAATACTTGTGGCTGGAGAAATAGGGCTCAGAGGTTAAGAGTTTTTACTGTTCTTGTAGAGAACCCAGGTCTGATTTCCAGCACATACACATGGTGACTTACAGTTATTAACTCCAATTCCAGGAGATCCAGTGCTGTCTTTGGCCTCAGTGGGTACAAGGCACAAGTGTAATGCATATACATCCAGGAAAGAGTGAATAGTTTTTAAATGATTCTCAAATTTGGTATAAAAATACTATAATCAATTGCTTTAGTTTTCTTTTTCAAAATGAATGATCGATGAACCACAGTAGCAGGTGTTGGCATTTCTTCTAGGTCCCGCCCCACAGTTACCTGGCAACACCCAGGTGTGCCAGGCTCACTACAAAAGGGACTGCTTGCCCCCTCCTCTCTCTCTTGTTCTTCCTCTCTTCCCCTCTTCCCTTCTCTCCCTATTCCCTTCCCCCTCTCTCTCCACATGTTCATGGCCAGCCTCTACTCTCCCCCCCTCCTCTCTGCCTTTCTCTGTTACCACTACCCCCTCAAATCCCTTCCCCATGCCCTAAATAAACTCTATACATCATATGGCTGCTACCTCAGGGGTTCATCAACAAGGGCCCGCAGAGGCACCCCCTTTCCCCACACCATACCGTGCCTCCACCAAACATAGCCTTGGCTTCTTTTTATTTTTATAAAACACAATAGCCGGGAGTCTAGTTCCTCACTATACAGACCCACGGATAAAAGCAAGTGAGATTCTTGACAATTTCAGGTAAGAATTAACAATATTGGAATGAAATATAAAGCTAGTTTTTGTTTAAAAGCATCGAGACATACAAGGCAAGTCCAGGCATCTACTACAAGTTTGCCTGTGTATTTCCCTAGAATCTTCAGTCACCTGAAGACAGCAAACTACTTCAAGACTGGGAACGGGAGCCCAGTGGCTCCCTTCACTTACCAGTGCTTTTCCCCTGCGCCAAATGTCTTACTTGTTCGTATCATGCAGTTGCAGTACTCTGGTGACAGCTATGGCCTGAGATTCTGTCATTCTCCCTTAAATAGCCATGTGTGGTTGCCTGATTGGCATTCAGCTCTCACTAGGTGTTAGCACTGCTTACAGTGAGGCTCCTGTAATCCACTATGCCTTACAGCAATGCTACCCATCATTATTAACATTTATTGTCACCATTTTCAGGGACCTTGATGACTTCCATGTCCTGTTGACTCACAGGATGACATCACCACCAGCTTTTTCTAAAAACTGTGAACACCTTTTCTATCAGCAATGCTGATCAGAAAAAAAAAAATAATGGAAATAAGATTATTTGAAAATAGCAACTAAAAATAACAGGATCTTTACAAAAGATTTCTTTAAATGTGTGCGTGCGTGCATGCATGTGTGTTTTACTGAGGATTAAACTGAGCATGGTGGCTTGAATTAAGAATGACCCCCCATGTTGGTGGTGCCCCTTGGGAAGCTTATGAAATTGTAGGAGTTGGTGCCTTTCTCGCCCTGCTGGAGGAAGGCTTTGAGGGTTTACAGCCTTGTCCAAGGTCCTTCTTCCCTCTGCTATGTGTGTGCTGGCGGAGATGACCAGTAAGCTCCCTGCTTCTGCCACGAGGCCTGCCTGCTGCCATGTCTTTTAGCCCCAGTGCCCGCTCCCACCGTAAATCAAAAGGAACTGTCTTCTACAATCTGCTGTTGTTCATGTGTTTCATGCAGCAACAAAACAGTATCAGATTCACCCAAGGTCTCATGCACACCGTGGAGGGCTAGATCCCCCACACTATATCCTCCCTGGTCTTTACATTTTTATTTTGGGTCAGAGTCTTCATACATTTCCTAGGCTGGCCTGAACTTCAGATCCTTCTGCAAAACTCCCAAGGAGCTAGGATCACAGGTGAGCCCTGACATGCCTTGCCTAATTAAATTCTGAAGCAACTACAAAACCTTACTGGTAAAGCAACAAACTTGTAAAGCAACAAACATATCAGAACCAATAGACATGATGCTAAAGAAGGCTAGAGGTTTTGAAGTCGAAAAGACGATTTTAACTTAACTGGAAATAATATGAAAAGGTCAACAAAGTATTTTAGGGAAATGATCACTTTGTTATGATTGTATCAAAGGAAACATTTAGCTGTGCACAAAAGATCCGTTCGTCCCCCCAAAAGATCTATTCTTGTTCACTACTGATTTGAAACAAGGAAGTCGAAAATAACGAAATATCCGAGAGTAGGAGAAATAGTTAAATTATTCCTTATACTGGGGCCACTTAATAAAAACTAAGAATATTTCAAGTCAGGAGAAATTATTTGGCTGAAGCAAATGTACAGTAATAGTGAGTGTGCTGCAAATTAATTGGGTTGAAGGGAAGAGACAAAATTGTTCTAATGGGTTTGTTACTGAGTTTTCAATACAGTGATTTTTAATTTAATTAAATATCTGTCATTTAGTATACCTATCGATGAGGTTTGCAGCATCACCATACCTGGACACCCTGGTTCTGTTGTAAGAGTTGTCTGTGCATGGCTTTAATTTTCTTTCTTTTTCCCCTACTGCCCTTGGCCATTGTGTTCTTAGTTGACAAATCATTACGCCTTGGGCCAGAAAAAGAAAACCAGAACTGAAAACCAGAGCCTGGGACTGGTGGCAGGTGGCCTTGAGACAGCGGGGCTTTAAGGCTGTGAGAGGACAGCCTGGACACCAGCTAGAGGAGCGAGCCGAGCCGGTTCATTGCAGAGCCCCTGAGTGGAGGGGTTAGAAGGGCAAACAAAATAAACAACCCCTGAAGCGGAGGCACCTGAAGAAAAGCCCGGTCCAGACCCCTCCACCCCCATCCAAGAACCCGTGGACGAAAGCGGGGCGGGGTCGCCGCTGGTCACCATCAGCTCTCCCAACACAATGACAGCGACTTGATCTGCATTGTGGGTGTCCATCCCGGCAGAGCTGCCCATGCCACGTTTACAGATACTCAGGTGGCCCAGAGGCCTCACCCAGGGATCAGGGCTTAGTGAGCAGGGACGCCATTATTGGCTGCAGCTTCTAGCATGATGTCATCATCACCCAATCTGAAGTCAGTGCCCCTCCCCAGGCTAGAGAATTAATTAGGAGTTAATTAACTCTTCCTGCAGTAGAGTGCCAATGCTTTGTAGGGGTTTGGGGGTTGGGGAGAAGAGGCTGTGCGCGCACGAATATTAAGGCATGGATGTATGTTTATTCAGGAGATTGTTGAAAGGATATTCCAGGATATTATTAACCGTGTTGTTCTACTTTGTGTGTGTGTGTGTGTGTGTGTGTCGTGGGGGGGGGGAGGGTTGTCTGTTTTTTGTTTTGTTTTGGAGACAAGGCCTTGCTGTGTGTAGCCTAGAAGTCAAAATCTTTGCGACTCACCTTTCCAAGAGCTATTACTAGAGAGCACCTCTACACCTAGCCTACAATGAAATATGTTAAGCCCTTTTCTGTATTTAAACTCAAGTGTGAGGTGCCTTAACAGAATTTTGCTCTCATACTTCTGGCAGCCTCTTAACTTCACATATACTGTGAGAAATCCCTTTTGCACTTATTCTTTAGATTCCTAGTAGTTGATGCAAAGCAGGCATTCCATAGGTTCACACGCCACTTCCGGCATATAAACAGGTGCGGCCAGTGTTAGTTGCTACAAAGAATTGAGCCACTTATGTGATGATTTATTTTTTAAATGCCAGGCTGAGTGTTTTAAAGTAGGCTGAAATGAACGCAGTTGTAGATATACTACACTGTAGGATGCCTGGGCAAGTATTCCTTTAGGATAGATTTCTAGAAGACAAGCAGGATAAATGTCTAGAAGACAAACTTGTCAAAGATGAAAATACATGTTGCCATGAGCTGGGAACCCAGCACTTGCCCACCCTCCTTGAATCTTTTCCCACCTAAGTGACTGGATTGGTTTCTCTTAGGCTGTCTTCACCCTCCTGTGTTGTTCATTGTGTCACACTGTATGTATAGCATGTTCCATTTACAAGATTGCAGCCATCCTTGCTGTTAAGTCTGTGACCTCTCTAAAAACATTTTTTCACTTTACATCTGGATCGCACCCTCTCTCTTCCCAGTCTCTCTTCCCACAGTCCCTCCCCCGACTTCTAAAATATCTTACATGATTATTAGTCAACCCAATTAGTCTCTTCCTACAACTTTAAGCTTTAATTAATTTTTGTTAAAGTAATTAAGGTTTTAGTTAAGAATTTGTTAAGATTTCCTTATGAAAAATTTTAAATTAATAATGCTCACTTGGGCACAAAGTGAACGTTCAAGGGAGAAAACTGGGAAGTTCCTCTGGGTCCCGTGCCTCTATTCCAACAATAACAATCATTACCACTGGTTTATTGTGGATTTTTTCCCAGAGGTATTGTGCTGGAAAGTTTTATGTCAATTTGGCACAAAGTAAGTCATTTTGGAAGAGGGAACCTTGATATTCCCAGCAGACTGGCGTGCGGCAAGCCTGCATGCAGTGCATTTTCTTGGCGATGATTGATGTGGGAGGGCCCACCTCCTGTGGGAAGTGGCACCCCTGGCCTGGCGTCCCAGGTGCTGTAAGAAAGCGGACTGAGGATAAGGGAGGCTCCCAGGAATCAATGCAGGTGACCTTAGAAATGCCTAACAGTTGGGATATGGGACTGAAGAGACCACCTCCAGGAGCCAGACAGGATTACCAGTGGAGGGATGGGGACACCTACAAAACTTTTAACCCAAAATTGATCCTGTCTAAAAGAAATGCAGGGACAAAGTTGGAGCAGAGACTGAAGGAACAGCTGACCAGTGACCGGTCTATTTTGAGACCCATCCCATGGGTAGGCACCAATCCCTCACACTATCAATAATGCTATGTTATGCTTGCAGACAGGAGCATAACATAGAAGCTCTCTGAGAGGCTTTACCTAGCAGCTGACTGAGACAGATGCAGATACCCATGGATGGAGGTCAGGGACCCCTATGGAAGAGTTAGGGGAAGAATTGAAGGCCCTCAAGGAGATGGCAACCCTACAGGAAGATCAATAGCGTCAACTAACCTGGACTCCTGGGAGCTCCCAGAGACTGAGCCACCAATCTACAGGCTGGTCCAAGGTCTCCCATACATACGTAGCAGAGGGCTGCTAAGTCTGATCTCAGTGGGAGAAGCTGTATCTAATCCTGCAGATTTGATGCTCCAAGGTGGGAGGATGGGGGGAGGTTGCCCTCTCAGAGGTAAGGAGGAGGGGGGAAGGAACTATGCCAGGCAGCGCCAGAAAGGGGAATGTTTGGTGGATGTAAATAAATAAATGAATAAATAGGAAGGAAAGAAAGCAGACTGAGCAATCCACGACAGCCAGCCCAGTCAGCAGTACCTGCTCATAGCCTCTGCCTCAGTTCCCATCTTCGTTTTTCTGTCTTCAGTTCCTGTCCTGACTTCCTTTTAAGACAAACTGCAATGTGGTAGCATGAGCAAAATAAGCCCTTCCCCACTCGGGTCATTGTGCTTTATCACATCAATATAAACCCTAAGTAAGACAGATGCCCTGAAAAATAAGCACATCAGGTTTCGCAATCCATAAAATATCAAAGACGATATTTTTGTTTTCCTTCACACACACACACACATACACACACACACACACACACACACACACACACACACACACACACACACACACAGCAACCGGGTTGTTTATTTCAGGATTTACTTTTACTATCCAAAAAGCAATTATTAAGACTAGAGAGACAGCTCGGTAAAGTACCTACCACGAATGCACAAGGAAGCTCGTTTGATTCCCAGAACTCATGTAAAAAGTTGGCTCTTGTGGCATATTATAATCCCAGTGTTTCCGAGGGAGATTAAGATCCCTGAGATTCCCTCACCAACCAGTGTAGCCTGCTTAGCCAGTTACTGATAAAAAGACAGACCCTGTCTCAAATAAATAATGCCATGCAAGGTTGTCCTTTGACCTCCAAACACATGTACACTCACATGCACCCACACATACATGTGTGCCTGCCTCCCACCAAATGTGCCCCAGAGCCAGAAAGTGAGGAGTGGGGAGATTAGGAGGGAACCAGATTCTTCTTCTTCTTCTTCTTCTTCTTCTTCTTCTTCTTCTTCTTCTTCTTCTTCTTCTTCTTCTTCTTCTTCTTCTTCTTCTTTTTTTTTTTTTTTGGTTCTTTTTTTTTTTTTTACAGAGCTGGGGACCGAACCCAGGGCCTGCGCTTCCTAGGCAAGCGCTCTACCACTGAGCTAAATCCCCAACCCCAGGGAACCAGATTCTTAGTCACAGCAAGGAGTTCTGTTTCTGCACCAGTATGTCATTTCTCTGTGTGTCTCTGTCCTATCAGGACTAAGCTGGGTCTAGTGACATCTCATGCCAGCTTTCTCTTTGTTGACCCCTTACCTTCTGCTTTGGTCAGGCCACTGAGAACCAGAATTGTGAATGACTTTAATTTTCTATTTTGTAAACCCCATATCTCACCAAAACCACAGTGACAAATACATGTTACTTATAAATCAGAAAACAAAATTAACCATCTTTTATTTGTCTGGTTTTGAGACAGGGCTAGGTTCAGTATACAGGGTGGACAGACTAGCCAGGGGAGACTGAGTGAAGAAGTCCTGTTTTTGCTCAGGTTGGACCTGAACTCAGGGAAACGGACCTGCCTTTATCTCCTAAGTGCCTTACACCACCCTAAGATGTGGGAGGAATGAGTCAGTAAACCCTGACTGGAAGGGTCACAGTGGCCCTTGCGTGTGAAACAGTAGATTCCATACCTGCTGACCCCTAAAGCCTGCCTGACACCCAGAGACAAATGGTGGCAGAGCCCATAACCAGAACGACCAACCAGATGGTGCCAACTACATGGAGCGAGTGGTCATGGGCCAATGAGGCCCCAGGTGAGGGTATAAATGCTTGCCCAGTTCCTGCAATAAAGGAGTCTGCTTCTGCTACCTGCCTGACTCCCGAAGTCTGTGTCAACGACTCCGAGGCTTCTTACCCTCGCCTCCCAGGGTCTTGGTCTCAAGATAATTAAGAATAATTTGTATTTTTATGAAAACGTGCAGAGCTGAATGGTTGTTTAAAGTGGGTACCATAGTGATCTTCCCCCCTTATTCTGAGTCTGTTCTATACTTGTCCATGACCATCAGTGCTTTGTCACGGAGAGTCCTATGATTTAGGGATCCTGACTAACCTGTGGGCTCCATTCCAAAAGCTGCCACCTTTATGTTTTGTTTATCAGTGTCACCCTCATGTGCTTTGGGAAACAGGCGAGAAGACTGTTTACTTTGTTAGAGAAGGCATCCCAGAGGAGATGACAGTGTGCGTTGGGAAATGCATGAGACGCTGGAGCTAGCTTGAGAGGCAGAGGACGTTGACCTGGGCACAGGAAGGGTGGTGAGCTTGACTGTGGGCAGGAAACTGCGGCATCTTTGGAGAGCAGCGTTTCTCCAGGGTTCAGTATACAGGGTGGGCAGACCAGCCAGTGGAGGCTAAGTGAAGAAGTCTTGTTTTTGTCAGCATTATTGAGAGCCCAAGGCAGACAGAAAGGTGGGGAAGGGTGGACCCCTCTCTCTCCATCTTCCGTCCATGGACATCGGAGCTTTTCCCCCTCAGACCTAGGATTTACAGCAACAACTCCCCAAAGTCTGCATACTGAATCCTAGTGGGGCTACCCTTCCCCCTTTCCTGGTTCTCAGGCTGTCCTGCAGACTAATCCACTAGCTTGCAGACTGCAGATCATGGGACTCCTCCGTTGTCAGAACCTTGTGATATATTTTTCAAAATTTATTCTTTCATAGGGTATATCCTGATCATCATTTTCCAGCCCCCTCCACTTCTCCCAGCCCCTCCCCCACTCTTTCTGTCTCCCCCAGATCCACTCCTTTTATCTTTACCTGCAGAAAAGAGCAGGCATAACTGAAGATTCAGTGAGACTACACGCAAACCCTCATATCAAAGCTGGACGAGGCAGCCCAGTAGAAGGAAAAGGGTCCCAAGAGCAGGCAAAAGAGTCACACACTCCCGCTCCCACAGTTAGGAGTCCCACAGAACTCTAAGCTAAACAACCATAACTAATATGCAGGTGGCCTAGTGAGGACCCACGCAGGCTCTAGTAGCTGCTGCTTCAGTCTCTGAACCTCTATGAGCCCTGGTTAATTGATTCTGAGTGCTGTGCTCTCTTGGTGTCCTTGGCCTTTTTGTCTCCTATAATCTTTCCTCCCCATCTCCCTCAGGATTCCGTGATCCCGGCCTCGTGTTTGGCTGCAGGTCTCTGCATCTACTCCTATCAGTTCCTGACTGAAGCCTCTCAGATGACAACCAAGTTAGGCACTGATCTCTTTTATGGCTGGCATGGCCTGCCGTGATCTAATTTTTATGGTGAATTTTAATTTTATCCATGTCCACATCCATATCTATAACCATGTCCTTGTCTGTAACAGGTTGTTTCTCTGGAGAGCCCAGCTCACACAGTATGTCTGCTATGTGGCAGTAGCTACGGGGTAGAGGGAAGAATAGTCCTATGGATGGCCCTGGGATTTGAATTTTTTCCTGTAGTTGCTGGGGATTAAAGTTTTAAAGGAGAGCCAGCATGTGTTAGAGGATGTATTTCCCTCTTCTCTTTCCCCAGGCCCGACCTTAGTGAAGTCATTCTCTGTGTGAGGACAGGCTGTAATAACAGCTTACTCCACAGACATGATGCTCATTACCAGATGACCTGAAACTGGCTCTGTTCCCTGGAGTCCCTGCCCACAGTGTCCCTTGGAGGATGAGAGCATCTTTAGAGTCCCCAGTGCCTTAGCCATCCAGGATGAAGTCATACCCAATGTCACCTGCATCTTCCTGTCCCAGGGACAATGCTCCCTGTCTCTCTCTCTCTCCTCATATAAAGAGCATGCCCACAGGCTGGGGAAGGGCAGGGGGAGAGTACCGTCACAAGAGCAGTGTACATAGCCAAGGTCAGAGAGCAGTGTGTGCAGCCAAGAGGAACTCTTATCTATGTTTAGTCTTTAGAGGAACTTTCTCAAGGAGAGCTTTGTTTGCTCAAGTGTCTATAAGCTGGAGCAGCAGAGATAAACTTTGAGTCTTGACCAGGATCTGGCTTGACTCCATTCCTTGTCTGTGTCTTTTCAATCCCCATTCTGCCATTTGTGTTCTAGGTTGACTTATACCTGCAGGCCAGGTCAAGTAGAGAGTAAGTTATTGATGTGCTCCACTTTTCATATCAGCCCTGGGAGGATTGGTGAAGCATCATAATGGTATCAGGTCCTTCTGCTTCAAGCTTCTCCACCAGACCCAAGCTTCTCTACCTAGGTGCCATCTAAAAATGCAAGCAATGAAGCAAACCAAGAACAGTGAGGTTCAAATGTCTTCTGCATCCCTGGTTCCCTATCCACAGATTCAAGCATCTATTTTTTTTTACATTCTTTAGTTTGTAAGCCTTTGCCAGGCACTGAGGCACATGCAGGGAATATCAAGTTTCTATTAGAGGCATGGTGGCCTCTTGCTTCTGAAGACGTCACATCCTCACGCATCCTCAGTCAGAATAGGTAAAACACATTGTGAAAGCTTAGTGTCAACCTTCTGCTCTTGACCTGACAGTAGTTAAGGGAGTTAGGGAAGACAGGAGGGAGGGTGGACAGGGAAGAAGGAAGATGAGTTCACACATGCCTATCTCATCTATGTGACTTTAAAGGCTGGCATAGATGATGGGCTATGTAAACTGTGTACTCCTGAGTCCAGTGCAATAAAGACCTGGATCCAGAAAGCTTTGATCCACAGCCCATCCCTACAATGGAGCAAGGTGACCCAGGCCAGTTAGTTAATATCCTTGAGACTTTGTTTCCTTCTCTGTAGAAGAACAATAGTTACTCTCCTACCACATGGGCTTGCTGTGAAAATGAAGGATGAGAATCTACAGCAAGATCAATGTGGAGAACACTGGACTCATGGAGGGATGAGGATTCTGCTGTTGTCGGTCTTGCCGCAGGCTTGACAAAGGCAATGAGACCAAACCTTATGATTGACAAACTTCAGATGCCTTCCCAAAGCCTGGGACTTAAAGGCTGTTCTATCAGTTACTTTTGCAGTACTATACCCAAAATACATGATGGAAACTGTTGTTGTAAAAATATATAAAATAAAACGGTAATGTTGGTCTTTTACCCTGCTGGGTCTACACTTCGATGTCCAAGATATCTGCTAGATATCTTGGCGGAAACACAGCTCAGCCGCACACTTTCTTATACTCAAACCCTCACATAAAAGAACACACAACACAATAATCTTAGATCCAATTGGTAAAATATAATTGCCCACTTAAACATACAAAGCCCAGTACTATCTATCCCTTGAGAACATTAATAACAACCTGTAAATACACAGAGCAGAATCTTAACATCACCTGCCATCTTGTCCTGCCACGGCTTCTCAGCTCCTCTCCTCCGCCCTGTCTCCTCCCCTCTCCCCTAGTCTCCTCCTCTTCCTTCAAACTTCTCTCCCACCCATCCTTCCTTTTCCTCCAATGACAGGCCTCCTTCTATCCTGTACTTGCCTCACCTGTGACATCATTCTACAGGAAACAATTAGATGGAGGAAAGATACATTTTGGCTCATTGTTTTAGAGTATTCGGTCCACCGTGGAGGGGGCATGCCAGTATTCATGGGGGTACTTGTGGCAGTGTCTGGGGAAATGGAGATTTGTAGTGGAGGCCTCTCACATCATCATGGGCTAGGAAGCAGACAGTATGAAAGGAACCAGATATGGATATTGGATGTCACCATCACAGGCCCTTCACAATTGGTGTACTTCTATCAGCTAGTGTATTAGTCAGGGTTCCCTAGAGAAACAGAATGTATAGAATGAATTGCTCTCTCATATTCATTTATATATATATATGTGAACCTTCAAATAGTGGTGCCTAGCTGTGATGGCTATATGCCACACCCATTCCAGTGGAGTCTGTGTGACAGGAAGCTCTTGTGCTTCGTTTTTATCCAGAACAGAGGCCTGTGCCTGGAATGGCTTGGCCTCCTGGAGGTCCCTGGCAGTCTCCCTACAAATAGATGGTGACTGGGGTCTATGCTTGTGGTGGAGGTGCCTTCTGTGTTCTAGCCTTGGTGATCTTAGCAACTTTAAGCCTGTCAACAATATCTGATTTTAAGAATATAGCGGTGTGGGAAGATGGTCATGTATCTTTAAATGTCTCAGGAACTGAAAGTTCAGAGACAGAAACATCTCACACCATCATGATCCTGATAAACTCAATGGCTGCGATGAGTTCAACTGCTTTATCCATTAGCTCCCAGTAAATAGGAGAGAAATTAATTGCAGTTACTAACAACGTGATTGTTCCAGAAAAGTCTTTCCCCCCTTTTGGGAAAGTTTTGTTTAGCATGATTCAAAATAATAACTTATAGACAAGTTCCAACAAGTTGAATAAACTTATCAAGAGTTAACTATGGTTGCAAAAGTTTCCTTACTATTCTGAGGGGCCATAAATATAGAGTTTAAACTTTATTAAAACAAAGGTAAATGATGAATGCATACCTGGTGCCCACAAGTCCGGCAATATAACTGCAGTTTTCTAAACTATTGTTTGAGGCTGAAAATTGTTTCCTAGACTGTACATACTGCTTTCCTCCTTGCAAGGGACATTTGGTGGGGTGATAAATAAGAGCTGGATGACTGCCAATTATGATGTACCTGTTCTAACTGCTTAAATCTATGCTAAGAAGTAAAACTTTTTGCAGTAACACACACGTCGAATTTGTGTCTGTCTGTCACGCCGAATCCGTTCTCTACCTGAAATCCAAGTCTTGGTCCCTCTGCTGACACACTCCCCTGGATGGTCTGCGGCAGCTATATATCTCCTGTATGGGATTTATAGGAGTTCAGTCCAGCAACAATGGCTGGCTATGAATGGAAGTCTAAGAATCCAGTAGTTTCTCAGTTTGCAAGGCTTGTCTTCAGTGTGTGCTGGAATCCTAGAGAAGTAGGCTCTAATGCCAGTGAAGGGATATACTTGCTAGTAAGGCAACGGCAAGCAGACAAAGATCAAAACCTCCCTTCTTCCATGTCCTTAAGGGGTGGCCCAGATTAAAGATTTGTCTTCCACCTTGAGATCTGATAAGAAGTATGTCTTCCCACTTCAAAGGTCTGTACTAGAAGTGGATTCACCCACCTCAAACCAAGCAGAAAACCTCTCACAGGCGTGCCCTCCATTTCTGGATTGGAGCTCATTCCAGATGTAGTCAAGTTAACAGCCAAGAACAGCCATCACAGCTAGGCACCACTATTTGAAGGTTCTATGACCTCTTAAAATCTCACCACCAGCAGGCATGCCTGTGGGGGCATTTCAGACAGACAGTAGCAGGGGCTGAGATTCCTTTCTTGCATTTCTCAGCTGACCCTCTCCCTTCTATGAGAAGTTGGAGATCAAAAGTGATGAGACCAGAAGGAAGGTTTCTCTGAGGTGTGATCTAATCCCAGCTTCCCTCCCAAGGCCTTAAACCCCTATCTTGCTACCCTGAGAATGAATAAGCATGGTGACCAGTGCTATGTCTCTCTGACACAATGAGGAGCCACCCAGAGTAGCTTCCATTTGACTCTGGGAACTGAAAAGTCACTGTGGACTGGCTCGAAAAGTGTAGTATTTGAATGTCAACTTTTTTTTTTCAGAAGAGAGAGTATCCTCTAAGGAAGGATCAAACATGACCTGTGAAATACAACCTGGAGTGGTCTTCCATTCTGCTCAAAAGATAGGAGTTCCAAGAAGAGAGAAAGTGCCATGAAGGAGCTGGCATATACCTCCAGCATGTGCCGTGCTGCCCGAGGACTCTAGTCATCAAACTGAATATACTCACCCCTCAGCTCCCACAGTGATGTAACTGAAAAAGAGAGATCCAGGAAATGGAGGAGAGAGTGAGGAAGGATGAAGACCTCCAAGTCAGCTTTAGATGACCAAATGCATCTGGGCTGGAGACAGTGAAAGTGGACCTTCAAATCCAGATAGACTCTTGGGTGGACATACTGATTATTGAACTGTGGATGCTGAGATCACCTGTTATTTAAATACAGCCAAGACCATGAGGTGAAGTAGAGATAAGGCCATCTTATCCTCTAGGGATAAGGCCATCTTCTTACCAACACATCATCCTGTCAATACTAAGTTTTTCATAGTTTCTCTAGGCTGGGACAATTTCCTTTCTCCGGCCATTTGGTGAATCCGTACACCTTCCTCCACCCAGAAGACAGTCAGTGGTCTCTTTTCGGCCTTCCCTTGGTTGAGGTATAATTAGCTAGTAGACCCGTGTAAACTTAAAGCACTCAGTGTGATGACTGAAAGCCTATAGCATCATCAAGCGACAACCGCAATCCAATTAATTAGCAAATCCGTCGCTTCAGGTACCATATTCATTTGTTGGTGTGAACCCTAAAGATTAACTCTCCTCTTAGATACCACAGATATCCCTCTCTGTAATCACCTCACCCATCATTCTCTTCTCTACACTTTCTTCCCATTGACCCACAGAACCTCACCCTTGCCTTGAAACCCCCAGAGTCATATGGTGTATTTCCTTTTGACCCAGGCTCCACTGTTCCCCTTGGGTAGGGAAAGAAGAGTATGCATCTCATCTCAGGACAATATGATAGTACCTGCCAGCCACTGTTATTGCTTTGTGGCAACACTAGTCTTTTAATCATAGACATAGATGTACACAATAACAGAGACATAAATATAGGTATGGTGTACAACCACATAGCATTCGGTTATTTCAAACTCGTAGAGCTTATCAATAATGAAATCTATTCATGAATTTGGAAAGTTTTGACAACTATGTCAACACACATACTCCCTATTACAATCAATATTTGCCCCACTTTTTATCACCCCTAATATACCCCCCATAATGTCACCCTTTCTCTTTCTGTCTGTCCCTCCTGCTCCTCTCAGGCCACCATTGAACCCTTGCCCACATCTGGTGAACCCTGATGGCCTTCTCACTACTACTGATGGAATTAAATCTCCTAGACCAGTGGTTCTCACCCTCCCTAACTCTTGACACCCTTTAATATTGTTCCTCATGTTGTGGTGACCATCAACCATAAAAATATTTTTCCTGTTGCTTCATAACTGTAATTTGCTACTGTTACGAATTATAAATATCTGTGTTCTCTGATGCTGTCAAAGGAGTCATGACCACAGGTCAAGAACGTCTGTCCTAGACACACACAGGAATGGGATCATACTCTGCAATTCTGTTTGCTAATTAAAATCAGTCTGAGCACGCTGATGCGTGACCTTGACCTTGCTGATCCCATTGGCTCATAGACTATGTGTCTCCCCTCTGATGCATCTGGCTCTCTGTTAATTCCTTATTTATTGTGATAGCACATGGAAATGCCACTGACTTTCTGCATGTGGATGTTTCTAATGTCCTTTGGGTTTTCATAAGTACAAGCGTTTTTAAGATGATCGTGCTTGGGGTTGGTATCGTTGCTCTAAATTGGTTTTTCGCCCTTTGAACAGAGTGGGACAGACCCTAATCTGCAGAGGAAGATGAAGGAGGTTGAAGTGATTCTTCAGCAACCACTACGAAGGGTTGTATGTATCTCCTGTATTTTCCTTTTGTCTGTAAACTTTTAGTCTAGCAGGGGCTTTCAACCTTTTGACATTGCAATGTAATGTTGTCATATATGAACATACTGGGTCACATTCCTAGCTGGCTTGGGATGCACACAGTTCATGGCCCTGGACTGTATGTGCCTATCAGGGAGGAGTTCAAGTCTCTCTGAGATTCTGATCAAGTCAGGGAAGGAATGCATCAGAAATGACTCCAGCTCATGAGTTCTAGAACGTTCCCTTCAAAGGGAAGCATACAGCACATAGAAATGGATGGCTGAGGAGAGTGGGTTCATGGCACCCTCCCAACTCATCCATATGTATGTGCCAACTGTGGCATTTTTCAGAGTGTTATCCCCTGGGAACTCTGCCCTAGGCCAAAAGCAGCTCTCCCTTTAGGCAGTAGACTCACTAAAAGACACTGTTCTTGTTCCACCTGTCTTGCTTTGTTTGGCCCAGCTAAATTTAAGTGCTGTGCCACCAGCAATGGCCTTCTGTTCAATGACATTTTGTTAATGAGCACCGTACTGTTTTATCATAAGTTGCTAACCTTGATGGAATACGTACACCGGAATTCAGTAGCTCCTCATCACTCCTGTCCCCAGCACTTCCCTGCGGAGTTATACATTCTGTGGCCAAAACATACACTTGTCCTAAAGTGACCTGGACAGGTTCTCTTGCCTGGAAAACTTGAAATTTGGATAGAGAGGGCTGTGGTTCTGTCACCAAGAAACATGGGATGGGTGTACTGAAAGGCTGAGCTGGAGCCAGTGCAGAGTGGCTGCTTGCCATAAAGATAGAAGGATGTGGCCTTTTAAATGCAGCTATAGAATAGGGGTGAATGCAAAGTGGGGGGAGGTTACACAAGCAAGAAACTGAAGAGGAAGGGGTGGGGTAAATTTCCAGGTTCTGATGGGTGACACTTCTCTAAACTTAATGAATTTCTTGCCTTAGTTTCCAGTGGTTTGGAGTAGCTTCTGGTTCACCTTGAGCAATCTGAACTCTGAATAAGATGCAGCCGGCCATCAGGAAATCAAACTGCATAGAATCTCACAGCTGACCGATGTCAGGGGCGTGGGGACAACAGGATTCCATCATGCCGGGGACAGCAGCTGGAGATAGCTGGTGCAGTGGTGTTTGCTGGGTTAAGAACGCAGCCTGCTTTGCTACTGAGACAGAGAAGCCAGGCTTTGTTGGATCTTCCTGGGGCTTCATCAAGGTGCACAAGAGAGATACCCAGTCTGAAGCTGAAAGTGGCTAGGAAAATCAGGTCGGTTATGCAAGCCTGCTCCTGATGCCCCTCCTGCTGGAGGTATAGGATGGGGTACCACTCAGAGTCTGTTCTGGAAGTTAATCACAGGACCGGCTGAGCTGAAGCAGTGACACCCAGCAGCAACCTACATTGAGAACTAAATTTGGCACACCACTTATGAAACAGTGAGGTTCTGGCAATTGGAACAAGGACATAGGGGCAGGGCCAGGGGAGCAGGGGAACCCTCTGCCTTCACAGTGCCTCTCCAGTTCATCTGTGGGTGCCGGGTGAGGGTGGGATACCTCCCGACACCCAGCCCAGAAGCTCACTTTGAGACTCAGCTTGGGATACTCCACATCACTAACGAGATTGACACAGAAATTCTTCACTGGTGCCCTAGGGCAAAATGCATTATGAAGACAGAGACCCAGCTCTTCGGCTCCTGTCAAAAAACAGAGACCTGCAAGCACAGGTTAGGCAGCTGTGGAGAGATACCTTTCAGCTAAGGTGGCCTCCCTAAGTTAGATTGATGGACTGTCAATTAAAATTCATCTAGGCATTGTGCTTCGAGAAAAACGTTAGCCTGGAGAATAGGAATTCTTTTTTAAACTCATATCAATACATAAGAGGTAGGCTGATGCCCACAGGTCCAAGCCTGGAGGCTTCCAGCTCCCCTCAGAAGACTTCTGTGAACACAGCCACCCTGCTCCACACACACACCAAAGTCCTCCCAGGATGACTCAGAGGACGCTGGACAAGGACATACCCTTGTATTACCCTGAGTGATGCTACTGGCTAACCAAGGAGACAGCTCCAGGTACAGAGGGGTTCATCACCATGCACTGTTAGGTGTTGAGCCTGATGTAGTTTGCACTTCCTGTAGGACCACACTGTGATGCTGGTTTGAGGTTCCTGTGTGCCATTCCTACAGCTATGTCCAGCCCCTTCTGCAGCAGATGAGCCACAGGTGGTGGGTCATTATCATTTCCCCAGAGACTGGGGCAGGCTGGAGGCTGGGCTGGAGGAGAAGTGTTCTTGTCTGGGATCAGGGCCTCACCTCTCACGGTGGCATGAATGAGAAGTGTCCTGCCTTCACAACTTTGGATGTTTGAAGACTTAGTCCCCAGTTAGTGGCACTGTCTGGGGAGGTTTAGGAGTTGCCTCGTTTGGAGAAACATACCACTGGGGGCAGACTTGGAGAATTTCAAGTTTGCTCTCTGCTTTGTACCTGTGGTTCAAGATGTGTGCTCCCAGCTTCCTGCTACCAGTGCTCCCATCAAGGTGCACACTTAACATTCTGGAGACTCAATCGTCTGGAAGCTGCTTCGGCTGTGGTGTTTTATCACGGCAACAGAAAATCTGCTAGCAGTCTTCCGCAATGGGAGCTGGTGAAGGGATTATGCAGGTATGTTGTACAGGTGGCTATACCGCCATGGGTGAGGTGTAGACTCTTGGGCTGGGCAGGGCTGCTTGCTTTGTTTTTCCTCAGTTTAAACTGGATCTGAGAGATAGCTAGGAGACTTCTCTCTGTGGTCTAACACTGGGAATATCAGTGCCACAGCAGCCTAGAACATTAAGCAGCAGAGACAATGACCTGCAAAGAGAAGAAAAAGTGGCAGCAACCTGGGGGGCCAGAGGGACAGAGAGAAGAAGGGGATATGATTCATTTTCTTCTCTCCCTCCATCCATCCTTCCCTCCTCCCTTCGTCTCCCCTCTCTCCCTCCCTCCCTCCCTTCCTTCTTTTCTTCCTTGAGATGGGCTCTTATATAACCCAGACTGGCCTCAAACAGTCTATGTAGCTAAGGATGACCTTGAACTTCTGATTCTCCCGCCCCCACCTCCTGAGTGCTGGCTGGGATTATAGCTCTATGCCACCAACATGACTGATGTTTGCAGTGCTCAGAATGGTGTCCCGGGCCTCATGCATGTCCAACCCACCAAGCCTAGTCCCTGACCAATTCTGGAGTGGAACCCTCTGCTGGGTATGAAAGTCTACACTCATTTCTTTTCCTTTCTCTTCTCTATTTTTCTACCTTTAGTAATAATGTTTAGTTCTGAAATGCAGAGCTAAATACAGAGAAATTACAGAAAGACCCACTGAGTTCTAATACCTACAACTTATGTTTCCGCAGCACAGGGTCAAAACCAGGGAACTGACACTGCGTAAGGAGCAGGAGCAGCCCTTGCTCTTTATCATTGGTGTCGGCTTTCACACAGTCACCACAGTCAAGATGCAGAGTTGCGGGACTCCATGGAGATTTATTTTCCCACCACCATCATTCCCAATCCCTGCTACCTGCCGCTCTTTTCCCTTCCCACAATCCTATCATTTCGTGGCTGTCTTGTAAATAGAATCATCCGGTTTGTGACTGTTTGAGGTTGTTTTTTTCTCTCACTCGGAATCATTCCCTAAATGTCCAATCAAGTGGTACCGATAGTCTCTTCATTTTCATTGCTGAATAGTATTCCATGGGATGGCTATACCACAGTTTGCTTAGTCATTCACCTATTGAAAGACATCTTATTTCCACTTTAGGGATACTACAAAGAAAACATACAAGCATAGATACATAGATTTTTGCAAGAATATGACTTTTCATTCTCTGGGAATAATGTTCAAGAGTGCAATTGCTTGAGCCTCTGGCTAATGGGTGGTCATTTAACAAACAGCCAAACTACTTATGAAGCAGCTGTATCATTGAACATTTCCACCAGCAGTGTGAAGACTCTGAGTTCTTACCTGCATTTGGTATTTTTAAGCCTTTATTTATTACTCATTAATTAATTAATTAATTAATAATTTTTGTTTGTTTGTTTGTTTTGAGACAGAGTCTCTCTGCTTAGCCCAGGTCAGCCGCACACTCAACATCTTCCTGTCTCGGCCTCTTGCATGCTGGGATTGAAGTCGTGTCTGTCCCATGATGCTCATCCACCTTAGCTGTTTTAATATGTTTCCAATGAAGGGCTGAAGAGATTGCTCTGCTGTTACAGAGTGCGATAGTTTGATTCCTAGCACCCACACTGGGAGCTCACACCCATCTATGACTCCAGCTCCAAGGGATCCAACACCCTCTTCCAGCCTCCTTAATTACGTGCTCTGTGTGTGAGGACAATCTCAAGAGCTGACACTTACTGAGGCCATTCTGTGCCAGGCACTGTTCTCAGTCACACACAGGTCTTTGGTTCCTTGAAAAGAGCAGTTTTCATAAACCCAATCTGCTTTTGTTAGAAACACAAACTGCTCTCATGACTTGGTTTACAGACCCAACAGGCAGCACAAATGGATGGCTCCCGTCCTCCAGCAAGGCTTGAAGGCAAGTGTGCTGTGTTTGTGTGTCTGCTGGCTGAAAGAGAATTTAAAGTGTCAGAAGGGCTCATGAGTCAGAACAGATACTCTTCCAGTGAGACAAGCGTCCACATTTAACAATGACATCATATGTACATGTTAGTCACACTGAGAAACTCACTGACAACATTCAGTTCCACAATATCTGCATAAAGAAACCCAGAGACCTTCAGCCTCCTCGTAAGCAAAGGAAGAAAAGCACCACCAACTTAAATATTAGAGTTTTAGATATTGTGTTGGTTCAAGCCAGGTGGATACCAGGTTATCTGATTTATTGAATCCTCGTGACAGGCTAAGATCCTATTTTCTGAGGGTTGAAAGGGGTTCAAGTTCCTATGAAGCTCCAGAGGTTGACTGTCTTTCAGCAGAACTACCCCAGATGCAGCCAGAGGTGACCGGGCGCTGTTCTACACCAAGAGTGGTGAATCAGCTCACCAAGAGGCATCTGCCCCAGGATTCCTGGCTAGAAATAAATGGCTTGAGTCTGCACGGTGCAGCCAGGCAGCAGGTGGAGATCTGAGGGCTGAGGACTTGTTATAGCACAGTCTATGTATAGCACAGAACTATGACAGGTGGCACCACAGAGGCCATGGTATGTTCTGACTGGGCTCTAGCTGCCACATTTGAACATTGGTCACTATCTCCTTGGCTCACTTGGAAGCTGGCTTGGCAGGTACAGCAACAGCCTCATGTAACATGCAACCTGCCTTTCTCGGCTATGCGGGGAGGAGTGAGGAGCAGTCTCTACCCAGCTTTCTGCATCTGTGTCTAGCCTTAGCCTCACCCTGCTAACCTCCCAGCTCTGACCTCACTGGTCTCTTTTGTGGCCTTGGCTTTCTTTGGAGCAATGCTTGGTATATTTTCCTATAAGACTTGCTCCATTCCATTGCTTTACCATTTTATATCACCTCAAGGAAACCGCGGGACTCAGCCATTGAGTAAGACTCCGGGAAGTGGCTCTGCCAGGCTTACCTTTCTTTCCTTTTCCATTTGCTCATTTGTGTGCCTCAAAATTCAGATGGAGGCCTTGTCCCCTAACAGGTGCACTGTTTGAAGTGTCTTTGTTATTAATGGTGGGAGTAATCAATCTTCTTGCAGATTGACTGCTCTGTGTGTGTAGTGTGCATGCATGTTTGTGTGTGTGTGTGTGCGTATGTGTGTGTGTGTGTGTGTGTGTGTGTGTGTGTTGATCACAGCCTCTCATTCACACAATAGCTAGATGATTCTAGAGGAGGAATAACTCTCTTCTCACTTCCCTTTCTCACTCCTGTTCTTTGCCTTGGGTAGTGATTGTCTGTCTCTTTTCATCTCACCGTTGCCCCTACTCCACCCTTCTTCACAGGCAGGGCGACTCAGACTACCCTTCCCTCTCTTGGTAGCAGCAGATAGCTGATTGGCTACCATCGTCATGGCAACCCACTCTTTCATTCCCCCTCCCTCCATTTCCAGAGCTAGCTAATCTGTGTGGTGTGTGGAGTTCCAGACGCCTCAGGCTGGGAAGGGCAGACTAGGGGAGGGGAGAGGGCTCTCTTGACAGTCATGCGGCCACACTTTGTGGTTTGCTTAAATTTGGACCCCAGTCTGTTCTGCTAAGGGATGCCTCTGAGTCTGATCTGGGTCCTCGGCTGGTGGCATGTGGCAATACTCATTGAATTCCAGTCCAAATAACATTCTTCCCTGGCTGTACTCTTGAGGGCGATGCCTGAAAGAACAGCCAGATGTGTTCTGAAACCCAAGTCCCCTCCCAAGCAGCATAAGGTTAGCTTCTTCTCTTGATGTGAAGTTGGGGGTATGGAAATGTCTGTCCAAAAGAGACACTTGCAGAATAACACAGAGTGATGGGCAGAGAGAAACCAACCCATGCATTGTGTCTGTGGAAGGTAGATGAAGGGTCAGAGTCTCTGCTTAGTCTCCAAGACAGTCGACATGTGAGCTGCGTGTGGCAACTACCATTTCAGATATTCATGAATGCTATTGCTGTTAAAGAAAACTACCCTCAAACCTGGCTGTGGTGGTGCATGCCTGTCACCCCAGCACTCACCAGAGAGGAAAGAGGCAGGTGGATCTCTATGAGTTCAAGGCCAGCCTGGTCCACATAGTGCTTTTTTAGGCCAACATAGCATGACCATGTCTCAAACAACAACCAAAAAGAAAAAATAAGTCCTCGTCTCAAAATCTGGGCTCAATTCAAAGCGATTTGTGTGTTCTCAGTCTGCGGGGCAGTAGGGGATGAGGATGCTTGACACCAACCAATACTGAGCAAACCTTCCTTAAGGATAGTAAAACATGTGAAAGAAGGAAGTCTGACCCAGGAGGAGAGACACCGTATGATCACTTACACTGAAGCACACAGGGCAGGCATCTTTATTGAGCTGTGCAGGAGACAGAGGTCGGGGAAGGTGGATTTACGGTTTGAGATCATGGATGGAAGTTAGGAGGGATGAAAGAGTTCTGAAGGTGGGTGGTGACAGGCTTTACACAGCGTGGTGGCTGCATGACCACCAAACAGGAACAAATCCTTATGAGTAGTTAAAAGAGCAAACTTCACATTTCCCGTATTTTGCAACAAAATATCACAGCCTTCTGAGAAAAGGGAGTGAAGGAAGGCTGGCGGTGAGGACAGAGGAGTCATGGGAGGGAGCTTCCAAGAGGCACTTGGAGAGAGTTTTGCTTCACAGGGCCGCTTGTCCTTCCCCCTGTGGCTGACAGGCAGTGTGTGATTGGCTGATGCATTTATACAGAGGGTCCCCTCAGTCCCTGAGGAAAGCTGCCACCAGTGATCCATCGCTGTCCTCTGGGAGTCCACCCCATTTAGGAATGTACCTGGTGTAATGATCTCCAGCTTAATTTCCTACCTGTGGCTCCCTCTGATTGGCCCAGGCCAGCTGAGTCGCTGTGAAGAAATATTAGTGCTATAAAAGAGAGGGAGGAACATGCTTTTTTTGGGGGGGGGAAACCCTGCATTCCTGGGACACCTGTGAGACTAGAGCCCTCACCAGCTCCTGGAGGTTCTTCAGTTTTCCTCTTCCTTCTAAAGCATCCTTCACATGTATCAGCTTTTCTGATGGAACTGGGAACAGCCACCAAGTCTTCAGGGGGCTGCATTTAGGGTTTATTGCTCCTCTAGGTTCCATATTCTCCCTCCCCCAGATTTGAAGAGCTAAAAGATTCCTCAAGTCATTCATCCTTCTCCTAGCTAGAAAGCTGCCAGCTGTGCCTTAACCTCCATCTCTTCACACCACACCCTCTCTTGCCTCCTGGCCATCCTCACCCCCCTCTGCTTCCTCAGCCCCACCGGCAGCCGGTGTGTGTGGGGCGGGGGTTGGGGGGAGCAGGTTCTTTGTCTGACATCATCTTCCACTCCCCAGCCTTCTAAGAGTTACTCACTCAGGCAATCCCTGCTCCACCAGAGAAGACTGTCCAATTGCCAAGCAACCCACTGTTAGCCAATCAGGGAGCTTGGAGGTGATGTCATGGTGAGAGCCCAGCAGTGGTGCTGATGTTGAGAGAAGCTCAGGGTACCACTAATTGAAGGAGTGAGAAGAGAACAGCTCGCTTTGGAAACCGGACTGCAGGTAAGCAGAACTGAGATATGGACAGTCGGGGGCGGGGTGGGGGCCGGGGTTTTAAACAAAAGAAAGAAACAAAACACAGAGGAGAGAAAAACGGAGGGTCTGGTGTCTATTGTGTTGCCTTTGGTTTCACTGAGTGGATTAAACTTTGTCAAATCCTGGGGGGAAACAGGGCGAGGCACAATGATGGCGCTTGAAGAGGGGCTTGGGTGGGCTCAGGGCATCATTTTTGTCCCAGATGAGTGGAACATGTCGGAGGTTCATGCTGAGTTATTTCTGCATTTAAAAAGAAATGTTTGGTTTTGGGAGAGGAAGGTTTGCTGGAGCTCAGCTTCCTCTGGGGCTGCTCTTACTAAAGACCCTATTCCAGCCGAGGAAACTCTATTTGTGACATTTTCATCTGTTCTTTTGTTGTTGTTTTTGCTTTTCGGCACTGTCTTGTCTTTCTCCCTTAGTTCTGTGCAGTCTTGCTTTTTCTCTCTTGGCCCTAAGGATACAGTGAGATCATCCCCCCTTGCTCGCCCCGCCCCACCCTGAGGTTAGCCTAATTCTAACTGGCTCCGCAACTGGCTCCAAGGCAGAGGATGAGAGCTTGCAGGACTGCCACACCCAGGCTCCCTGATC